>NW_024070186.1:154279859-154288060 GCF_014754425.2 Oryx dammah | reverse complement strand
GCACCCCGCCCGCCGCCGGGACTTTCCTGGCGCCCCCTACCCGCGCCGGCGCTCCCGGGAACCTCGGCCCCGGGGGTCCCCGGGCTCCCCGCGGCCCGAGCGCCCCGCGCGGCTCCGCGCGAGCCGGGGTCTCCCCGAGGGGCCGGCGTCACCCAGCGAGCGCAGAGCCGGCCGGCCCCGACCTTGGCTCAGAGGAGCCGGCGCGGGGAGACGGAACCCTGCCACCCGCCGCCTTCTGGGCCGGGGACGAGGGGTTGCGGCTTGCGATCCTTCGGGAAAGACCTCTCGGCACCCAGAGCCCCGGGTGGGCCTCGCGCGGAGCCCTCGACCCTCAACCCCACCCCCATCTTCGCCCACCGCTTCCTGATTTCCTGGGATTGCACAATTCCAGCGTTCCTCCCTTAGGCTGAAGCTTTTGCTTGCTTATCAGACTTTCAAGTACATATTTAGCTTTTAACCTTTTTTGACAGTAGGGTCGAAGGGTATAGGGGTTGGAAAGAACCTTGGAAAGAGTGATTGAAGGAGGGGAGCTGTCGGGGCTCTGGGCGCCCGGCAAGGCGAGGCAGAGGGACCCGCCCCACATTTCATAATGGTCCGTGGCTTTGGCCCGGGGGCAGGCCGTGAAAAAGTCTATGAGGAAGTGACCCCGGGAGCTGGCGGTGCGGGGGTGTGAGTCTGAGTTGGCTTTTATCCGCTGGATGCCAGCAAGGATTTGAGTCCATTCTGTTCTCTCAAGTTGAGCCATAAACCAAGTTCAGCAGGAAAGGAAGGAGGCATAAAGAGGGAGGTTGGGGGGAGGCTGGGAGGGGGGCAGGTGGGGGCGGGCGTGACCAAGGAAAGGAATCTCGAGTCCCCTCGTATCCTGCTGGACATCCTGCTGGGTGGCTTGGCAGCGCACCGTCGGTAAAGTCAAGCTTTGCTTTTGGACTTTTTGCATTTTATTTCAAAATGCAAAACGAAAAACTCTTTTGAAATTGGCCACTCTTGTAAACAGAGGTGCTGAGATATCTAGCAGTGTTTGAATGATGCTTAGACTGAGTTTTTCCAAGACAAAGACATGGTTTAAATGTTAAGCGAAAACAGCAGAATCCTTGCAAAACTGACGCTTTGAGAATGGCTGGGGGAAATATGCCAAAACACTGGCATGAAATATGGTGTGGGATTACGGAATGATAACAGGGTTTCTTTACTTTCTTCTTCTTCTTCTTTTTTTTTTTTTTTAGGTTTTCTCTTTTCCCCCAATGGGCGTATTTTTCTTTCATAATCAGGAAAAAAAAATCAAGTTAAAGAAAAGGACACATGTGTTTGTGTCTCAGCCCAGGCCAGGGAAGGCTAGTGGTCTTCCTTGATGTGGAATGCTCAGGGGCAGCGACAATGAAGCCTGTGGTCTTTGAGGGTTCATGGAAACCCCCTGACAATCTCCTTCCAGAGCTTTTCTCTGCTAAAATGTATGGGTTTATGTTTTCCTTACAGTTCCTGGCAAAGGACTAAAAGGAGCCCTACCCAGTTTGCTGCTTGGGTGGACATTCTGCTGACACCTCAGGCATGCAGTAGGCCCCCCCACCCCCGACTTCAAGGCAGCTCGCCAAAGAAAGACAGTTTCTCTCAGGGGCTGGCGTTTCTGCTTCCTCTTTCTCCTGGCTGGGAGACTGCGAAGTCCTGGAGAGATGACTGGGATTTCCACAGAATCCTCAACCTGAAGAGAACAGGAAGCCAGTCTCACTGGAATTGGCTGTGAAGGACGTCCAGCAACCACTGCCCTTTGGCTCCATCTCTGCCTGGCCAGAGCATCGTGTCAGAGCTGGGTTTATTGCGTGTAACCTTTGTAAGACACACACACATGCAATGAACCCAGCTCTGACATGATGCTCTGGCGTAACCTTTGTAAGCAGAGAAGGCAATGGCACCCCACTCCAGCACTCTTGCCTGGAAAATCCCGTGGACGGAGGAGCCTGGTGGGCCGCAGTCCATGGGGTCACTTTTTTCACTTTCATGCATTGGAGAAGGAAATGGCAACCCACTCCAGTGTTCCTGCCTGGAGAATCCCAGGGACGGGGGAGCCTGGTGGGCTGCCGTCTATGGGGTTGCACAGAGTCAGACACGACTGAAGTGACCTAGCAGTAGCAGCAGCAGCCTTTGTAAGTGGGTGCCCCTCTGGCTCCCCTTTGGAGGCAGGTTTACTGAGAAACCACTGAAAGCAAACACCTCAGAGCCTCTCCTTTCCACAGCCTCGTCCACAGCTGTGCAAGGGGCTCCCTGCTCTTGGTCATATGCTTTTGTGAAATCTGCCAAGTAAGAACTTTTAACCACAGTCGTTCAGACATCTGTCTCTTTCCTCCTCAACTTCTCCTTTAACACACTTCTGTTATGCCAGGAAATCTCCCAATGACCACCAGGGAGCCGGTATCCAATGCAAAAGCAAGAGAGTTTTTATTACCAAGCTCAAGCTGGGGCTCCCACCATCACCGACGCAGCGGCTAAGGAGAGGAGCCCCGAGTTTTGGGTTACACTGTTTTTATAGGGAATATTCAGGTGAAAGGGTAAAAAGGGGGTGTTCAGGCTGAAGGACAACTGATTGGTTACCTTCTTCTATAGGGTTGTGTGTGGATTCCTGATTGGTTTTTACTTTCAAGGTAAATCACAAGTTCCTGAACGTAAAGTCAGGAGGTTTAACCTGAGGGCCGATTGGCTTGTGGGCAGTGGGGCAAGGTTGGGTAATATCCAAAGTCTAAGTCTTTTTGCCCAGAACCTTTACAAAATGGAGTTCTTTTACAAGATGGAATAGCTTAGGCTCTCCACTTGTAGACCATGCAGGATGGTGTTGGGGTACCTGTGGTGTTTCCCAGAACTGTCTTGACATGATACAGCAATAGCATTGTGAAGTTCAAAGACACTTTTCTAAATTGTCAATATGAAGAAACATTTTGATTAAATCATCCTAGAGGAAAAGACTGAATTAACATTTTGTTCTTTCTATACAGCATATTTTATATATTTATTTTTAAATATTATTATTAATTTTTTGGCTGTGCTGCATGCCTCCTTGCAGGACCTTGGTTCCCTGACCAGGGATTGAACCCTTGCCCCCTGCAATGGAATTCTAAGCACTGCACCGCCAAAAAATTCCCTAGAGCATATTTTAAAGGGTTGTTGCGGGTAGAGGCCACAATCACACCATCAAATGTGTGGATAAAAGAGTATTTTGTGACCATGCCGTGGGCAACGCAGGATCTTAGTTCTCCCACCAGGTATTGAAACTGTGCACCGTGCAGTAGAAGCACAGTCTTAATCACTGAACCGCCAGGGAAGTCCAAAAGAGCGTTAAAGGAGTATGTCAGGCAGTCAACGAACAGATATTTTATTTTCCTGAATTTTTGCAACGTTAGCGGTATTTGGCAGCTTTAAAAATGTGTAACTTGTGATTTATTTTCTAATTCTAAGTGAATACTTTTGTGCCTGATTTTATACTCTTAGTTGTGTATTCTTTACCGGTATTATATGAACAAACACATTTCAGCCTTACAAAACCTGAATTGCCTCATTCCTTTCGGTTAATTTGCTGCCTTCTGACCTGCTGATCTTCCCGAAATGTTTTCCTTATTTGAATCATCTAGAGATGCTGCCCTCCCCGCCCTCAGGAGGGTGGGAGAGGGGCGGAGAAAGAAGCCCTCGTGGGTTGATGAGTGCTTCTGCGTGTGTTGTACCACTTCGAGCTGTCATGACTGCCGTGTCACAGATGAGGACGCCGAGGAGAATTAAGTGCCTTGAAGTGAATTTGTACGGTATCTGTGGCATCTTAAGGCTTCCCAGGTGGCGCTAGTGGTAAAGAACCCACCTGCCAATGCCAATAAGAGACGCAGGTTTGATCCTTGGGTCAGGAAGATCCGCTAGAGGAGGTATGGCAACCCAGGCCAGTGTTCTTGCCTGGAGAATCCCATGGAGAGGGGAGCCTGGAGGGCTACAGTCCATGGGGTCGCAAAAAGTCGGACACGACTGTGCACGCATCATCATGGAGTCCTGTACCCAGGCCACAGAAGCAGAGCCGCAAGCAGCACCGTCTCTGGAAAGGACTGAGCCCCTTTGTAACTGTTGCCAAAAGTCCCCCAGCAAGCGTCCTGACCCCATATTAGGCAAAAATGCCCACGGTAGCGCTCACTGTAGGCGCCCTAACCAACCTTCCACCAGGAATTTTCTTTGTCTTGAGGCTATAAGAATTGGCAGCTAACCCAGGAAATGCGTCGACTCTCCTTGGCCTATTAGGAGGTCTCCTCGCTGTGCTCAAAGTGCCCTTATCATCTCTGCTCTTTGTTCTTAATGCACTCATTCCCCCCCTGAAATGCTGTGTGCCTGGAAATTCCTTTCCAACTGCCTTCTGATTGCCATGACAGTATCCATTGAGCTAAGCCATAACTGCTTTTCCTTGAATTCCCTTCTTGCATGGTTCTCAGTTAGCATGGATCAGCGGATTTTTTTTTTTTTAAACAGGATTTAGAAGGTAGAATGTGGCTGTTCTCCCCTCAGGAGACTGGGGCGGGGTGAGAGGGATCGCTGCTGCTCACAGTATTGTGGCTTACCTGCTGGTGTCCTGTAGAACGAGGATGTAGCCTGTCCCGACATTTCCTCCAGCACCTGCTGCTAGGGCTTCTCTGTCTCCTGAGCCAGGTGCCCATTTAGCTCCCTGACAAAAGCATCCCCTTTTCCTGCAAGGAACCCTGCTGGAGACTTGGAGATGGTGAGAGACTGATGGTGGGTCGAACATGTCCTTGTACACCCGTCCTTTCGTCCACCTTCTCTTCCCCCTCCTGCCCAGGCTGCAGCACCAGATACAGAAAAAAAAAAAGTCTTACACAGATTATGTAGCCAACTTCCCTGATTTATTTATTTTTAAAATAGTTCTTTCTTTATCTGACTGTGCTGGGTCTTAGTTACAGCACGTGGGGTCTTTGATCTTTGTTGTGGGCGTCCCTGGTGGCTCAGTGGGTAAAAAATCCGCTGACAATGAGGGATACCTGGGTTTGACCCCTGGGTTGGAAAGATCCCCAGGAGAAGGGCAACCCACTCTGGTATTCTTGCCTGGAGAATCCCCATGGAAAGAGGAGCCTGGCGGGCTGCAGTCCATGGGGTCGCAAAGAGTTGGACACGACTGAGCGACTAAGCACAGTGGCATGAGGGGTCTTTAGTTGCAGCATGAGAACCCTCTAATTGTGGCATGTGGGATTTATTTCCCTGACCTGGGATCGAACCCAGGCCCCATGCATTGGGATGTAAGATCTTAGCCACTGGACCACCAGGGCAGTCCCTCCCATGATTTCTTAAGGTCAAGTCCCTATCTCTCTCACACATACACATTGCAGGGTGGTTTTGTTTCTCTGATCAAAATCTAACTGATCATATTCCCAAATTACACAGCACCTAGGGGTGTACTCCTAGCCAGTCCTGTCTAGCACTGGAGCTCTTTGCATCTCAGGCCAAACTTCTCATCATGCCTTTTCAATTCCCCCAATCAGACCTGGCTCTGACCACCCCATCATAGTTTCTGAGGCTCGCCAACAAGATCCTGCTTTTCTATCTGTGAGACTTTAAGGATTTTTAAAAGTGAAGTATACTTGATTTGCAATGTTGCGTTAGTTGCAGGTATACAGCAAAGTGATTCAAATACACATATATATTCTTTTTTTTAATATTCTTTTCCATTTTAGGTTATTGCAAAATAATGAATATTGTTTCCTGTGCTATACAGCAGATCTTTTTTGGGGGGGGCCATCTTCCACGTGGCATGTGGGATCTTAGTTCCCAGACCAGGGATCAAACCCATGTCACCTGCATTGGAAGCTCAGAGTCTTAACCACTGGACGACCAGGGAAGTCCCAGTAAATCCTTCTTGTTTATCTCTTTTCTATATGGTAGTGTGGATCTGTGAATCCCATACTCCTAATTTATCCCTCCTCCACCATCCATCCAGCATCCACCAAAGAACTGATGCTTTTGAACTGTGGTGTTGGAGCAGACACTTGAGAGTCCCTTGGACAGCAAGAAGATCAAACCAATCAATCCTAAAAGAAATCAGTCCCATATATTTATTGGAAGGACTGATGCTGAAGCTGAAGCTCCAATACTTTGGCCACCTGATGCAAAGAGCCAACTCACTGGAAAAGATGCTGATGCTGGGAAAGATTGAAGGCAGAAGGACAAAGAAGGGGGAGACAGAGGATGAGATGGTTGGATGGCATCACCAACTCAATGGGCATGAGTTTGAGCAAGCTCTGGGAGATGGTGAAGGACACGGAAGCCTGGTGTGCTGCAGTTTATGGGGTTGCAAGGAATCGGACACAATTTAGCAACTGAACACCACCACTATCCATGAGTCTTTGAAGATGAACTTCTTGAAAGCTGCGTGTGCGCTACTTTCCTTCCGACGCTGTCTGCCACCCCCCCCCCCCCCGCTGCACGCCCCTCTTCTTTCCTTCACTTCTCCCTGCTTCCTCCCTCCCCAGATCCACAATCTAAGTCCTGAACCTCCATTTCTTGTCTGAGCTTCCACTTCCTGAGGACTTTGTCGCTGTCCCAGTTTAGCATCTTCTACTGCTGCACAGCGTCTCACATCACTGTTGATCTCTGCTGAGACAGACGCCTTCAGAGTGTGGGTAGGTGAGTGCTCCTGTCAGTCAATCAGAGCAGCAACAGCTCCGAACTTGAAGTAGGCCCTGACCACTGCTTGATGGCGTGTCCTCTGAGCCAAGAAATTCCAGCAGAAAGATCAGGGGGACTGGCACAGAAGTAAAAGGATACATTCACCTGGGTCTCTAGTGACCCAGTCCTGTCTCCTCATGGAGTCCAAGCTCGCTCTGCTCGTCGCACGATAGACCAGTGTATCTGAGAGACGAGGTGTTGGGGCAGGGAAGAGACTTTAATCAGAGAGCTGGCAGACTGAGAAGATGGCAGGCTAGCACCTCAAAATAACCATCTTATTGGGGTCTGGTTTTATAGATCAGCGATGAGGGGGTGGTGAGGAAGCAAAGTAAAAAGGCCATTGATCTAGCAAACATCTCCTAGAATAGCAAGCCTCGGGGCAGGGGATGTGTTAATTTCTTTCTTCCTGCCATCCGCAGGTAGACAGGGTTCTGAACAGAAGCACCTTAGTGTAACAGTCAGGCAGAGGGGCAGGACTCTCTGAGGCAAACCGTGCTGTATGATTATGGTAACCGAAGCAATGAAAGGCAAGTCAAAGAAGCAGTTCTACTATGGAGTCAGAATTGGCTTCCTCCCTGCAACACTCACTGTGTCCATCGAGGGCCACAGCGCCTTCCTTTCCATTCCCTGAAAGTGTCGCCTTTCTGCTTCCCCGGTGGGGCCACTGCAAAAACCCCATCTAAAAAAGTCAGACTATTTTCTCCTCTCTTCCTTCCCTTGACAGAGTAACTATTTTATTTTTTTTTATTGAAATCAGTTTATATATATATTTTTTTAATTTTATTTTTTTACTTTACAATACTGTATTGGTTTTGCCATACATTGACATTAATCCAACACAGATGTACATGAGTTCCCAACCCTGAACCCCCCTCCCACCACCCTCCCCATATCATCTCTCTGGGTCATCCCAGTGCACCAGCCCCAAGCATCCTGTATCCTGTATCGAACCTAGACTAGCGATTCATTTCTTACATGATAGTATACATGTTTCAATGCCATTCTCCCAAATCATCCCACCCACTCCCTCTCCCACACAGTCCCAAAGTCTGTTCTTTGCATCTGTGTCTGTTTTGCTGTCTCGCACATAGGGTTACCATTCCCATCTTTCTAAATTCCATATATATGTGTTAGTATACTGTATTGGTGTTTTTCTTTCTGGCTTACTTCACAGAGTAACTATTTTAAAACGTGACATTCTGCATTTCCCTCCTCCGTGAAACAGGAAATGAATGACACCCAAAAATTTGGCAAGAAGAGAGAGTGCAGAGAGAAGGAAATGTGCAGGTCCTTTGAACCCCTATAAAAGAAGTTATGCCTACATATTATGTAAATATCAAAGCTTTAATATTCCTGCCCCTGGTGAGTCCCCAGGGAAAGCCCAGGAAAGGGGCCGAGGCCTTCTGGAAGCTGCCCGTGGGAACTGGGAGGGGCTGGCAGGAGATGTCTCCACCAGTTTTCTGGGCAGGGTTTGTGTAACTAATTCAGAGAAACTCAGATGGATCTCTGTT
>NW_024070186.1:154220604-154279849 GCF_014754425.2 Oryx dammah | reverse complement strand
CAGACTTCCAGGAAGAACCTGGTAGGTAAGTTGGACAGGAGTAAGAGTGGCTCAGTAAGAGACGGGACTAAATGAGGCAGTGGAATCAGCTCAGTGCAGCTGGGCGTTGTCACCAGAGTCTCTGATGAGTCATCACTGGCACCATTAGCAAAGCGGGAGTCAGGCCGACACCCTCCTATAAGAGACCCTGCTCTGGGCATCTCTCCACCTCATCGCAAGCCTTTGAGGTCAGGGCAGTGATTGTTCTGCTCAGCACCGTTGTGCTTGTTGCTTTTGGTGTTTATTTATTGATTTTTGGCTGCTCTGGGTCTTTTTGCTGCACTCACACTTTCTCTAGTTGCAGGGCATGGAAGTGCAGTGAAGTGAAAGTCGCTCAGTTGTGTCCGACTCTTTGCAACCCCATGGACTATCCAACCCGTGGAATTCTCCAGGCCAGAATACTGGAGTGGGTAGCCTTTCATTTCTCCAGAGGAATCTTCCCAACCCAGGGATCAAATCCAGATCTCCTGCATTGCAGGCAGATTTTTTTTTTTTTTTTTTTTTTACCAGCTGAACCACCAGGGAAGCCCAAGAATACTGGAGTGGGTAGCCTACCCTTGACCAGCAGATCTTCCCGACCCAGGAATCAACCCGGGGTCTCCTTCACTGCAGGCGGATTCTTTACCAGCTGAGCTACGTGGACTCTGGAGCAAGGCCTGAGTATGGGCTCAGTAGCTGTGGTACACAGAAGTAGTTGCCCTGAGACATGCGAGATCCTTCCAGACCAGGGATTAAACCCATGTCTCCTGCATTGGCAGGCAGATTTTTAACCACTGGAGCACTAGGGAAGTCCCCACGGAGCACGTTTTGAACACCCTTAGTGTGTCTGGGAAGTTCTCAGTCTTATCAGTCCTGCCCCTTCTAGAAAACTCCAGATCCCAGCCCCCATCACTGTCCTGTTACTTAGTCTGAGCCAAGTCTCCTTCTCTGAGCTGAAAAATCTTGAAAATTTTTACATTTCTAAGAACCACCAGGAGTTCCCCCTCAGATCTCAGTTTTTCAATAATTTCTCATGAGGGATTCACTTCGTTGTACACAGCAGAAAGTAATGCAACATTGTAAAGCAACTATACCTCAATTTAAAAAAAGAAAAAAAAAACAATGGGGGGTGGAAATCACTTGAAGATGTTAAAAAAATACTCATGAGGGAAATCAGCCCCATATAATCAAAAGAATTTTATGTTATGTTTCCTAAAAGTTAACACATATTAGGCCACCTAGCTGATCTGTAACTGAGACACCAAAAGATTTTGTTCTTTACGTGATTCTTAATTCTTTTACAGTTCATTATTTCACTCTTATAAATGCTTATTTTCTTTGTAATAAATCTTTTGGGGAAAAAAGACTGAAAAAAAAGGGAAAGAAGTCTTTAAAAACACAAACTGCTAAAAGGACTCTCTAGCCCAAATTCTAATAATCACAGCCTCCTTAAAATTGCTTGCCAAAGGCAAATACAGATTTTGAAAGACTTGAACAAATAATGAAAGGCTTTAGTCATCCAAATGAGTAAACAATTTATTTCAACTGATTTTTATAAACTAATGAGTTTTCTATCGTACCTGATTTATGACTAAAGCTTTAAAATGAAAACTAAGGAGAAAAAAAAACACATATTATTCTAATTCTCTTTCTCTGTAAACATTTATATGAATATCCTTTCAGATATGTTCTTTACCTTGTTCACTGATTCCTTTTGTTTTAAAACATATATTTAAATTTTTTCAGACATGTATTCTAATTTGATTACTGTTACTCTTTGTGTTTGGAAAATGTATACTGGAACTACTGAAATTAAAAGATGCTCGCTCCTTGGAAAGGAAGCTAGACAGTGTATTAAAAAGCAAAAACATCACTTTGCCAAAAAAGGTCCATATAGTCAAAGCTATGGCTTTTCCAGTAGTTGTGTATGGATGTGAGGATTGGACTATAAAGAAGACTGAGCACCAAAGAATAGATGCTTTCAAATCGTGGTGCTGGAGAAGACTCTTGAGCTTCCCTTGGACAGCAAGGAGATCAAACCAATCAATCCTAAAGGAAATCAACCCTGAATAGTCATGGGAAGGACTGAAGCTCCAGTACTTTGGCCACCTGATGCGAAGAACTGACTCACTGGAAAAGACCCTGGTGCTGGGAAAGATTGACGGCAGGAAGAGAAGGGAGAGGCAGAGGATGAGATGGTTAGATAGCATGACTGACTTCCTGCACATGAGTCTGAGCAAACTCTGGGAGATAGTGAAGGACAGGGGAGCCTGGCGTGCTGCTGTCTATGAGGTTGAAAGGACTTAGCAACTGAACATTGAACTTATCCACTCCCAGGACTTACCAACTGAAGAACAAAAATACTGGAGCCTCTTGTCAGATGTGTACTGTTTGTTTGTCTGGGAGAAATAAAGACCTTTCTTCTCTTTGTGTCTATTTTTGGAGAGGTGTTATGGACTGAATGTGTCCTTTCCAAATTCATACGTAAAAACCCCAACACACCATCCTCTCCACCCAACCCACCCGGGGACAGAATCTGAAGGCAGGGCCTGTGGAAAGTAATTAGGGTTAGGTGGGGCCATGAGGATAGGGGGCGCCCATGGTGAGATTAGTGACTTTTCTGTAAGCCAGTGTCAACCTAAATAAACCTATCAGGCATTAACCAAGCAAAAAATGTTTATTTGGGATCAAAGACTTGCAATTCAGAGCACACAGATTCCAGCAGCATTTTTAAACAGTGTCTTCAGTTCAGTTCAGTTCAGTTCAGTTCAGTCTCTCAGTCGTGTCCGACTCTCTGCAACCCCATGAATCGCAGCACGCCAGGCCTCCCTGTCCATCACCAGCTCCCGGAGTTCACTCAGACTCACGTCCATCGAGTCCGTGATGCCATCCAGCCATCTCATCCTCGGTCGTCCCCTTCTCCTCCTGCCCCCAATCCCTCCCAGCATCAGAGTCTTTTCCAATGAGTCAACTCTTTGCATGAGGTGGCCAAAGTACTGGAGTTTCAGCTTTAGCATCATTCCTTCCAAAGAAATCCCAGGGCTGATCTCCTTCAGAATGGACTGGTTGGATCTCCTTGCAGTCCCAGGGACTCTCAAGAGTCTTCTCCAACACCACAGTTCAAAAGCATCAATTCTTCGGCGCTCAGCCTTCTTCAGAGTCCAACTCTCACATCCATACATGACCACAGGAAAAACCATAGCCTTGACTAGATGGACCTTAGTCGGCAAGGTAATATCTCTGCTTTTGAATATGCTATCTAGGTTGGTCATAACTTTTCTTCCAAGGAGTAAGCGTCTTGGCTGCAGTCACCATCTGCAGTGATTTTGGAGCCCCCCAAAATAAAGTCTGACACTGTTTCCACTGTTTCCCCATCTATTTCCCAAGAAGTGATGGGACCGGATAGAGACTAAAAGTCAGGGGCTTTTAAAGTCAAAGGAAGAAGTTTGCATTACAAAGAATTTTAATTAAGAGTTGGAAGCAGAAGCTAGTCTTGGCTAAACAACATTGAATGCCAAGGCTCTCACTCAAGGGAGGAGGGGTTTCTTCCTGTGACAAGTTGCTCGTATTCTTGCAGAGTGCTTGGAATATTTATAGTTTCCCAGTTCAAAAGTTCATGATTCCACCTGGTGCAGAGGAGTGTAAAGGTCAACCTCTTTAATGGCCTCCTAGTTTCCTTTTAAAAAACCTCTCGACATAACCTCATTTTGTTTTGCATTTCATACCAGGAAGAGAACTCTAACCAGAACCCGACAGGGCTGATACCCTGGTCACAGATTTCCAGCCCCACAGCTGGGACTGTTTCAGTTGTTTAAACCACCTGTTGCTGTTCAGTTGCCAAGTCACATCCTACTCTTTGTGACCCCACGCGCTGTAGCACGCCAGGCTGCCCTGCCCTTCACTACCTCCTGGAGTTTGCTCAAACTTGTGCCCATTGAGTCGGTGATGCCATCCAACCATCTCATCCTCTGTTGCCCCCTTCTCCTGCCCTCAATCATTCCCAGCATTGGGGTTTTTTTCTCCAGTGAGTCACTCCTCTCATCGGGTGGCCAAAGTATTGGAGCTTCAGCTTCAGCATTAGTCTTTCCAATGAATATTCAAGATTGATTTCCTTTAGGAGCCACCTAATCTTATGGTGTTTTGTTATGGTGGCCTGGGCTAAGACAAAGGGTCTTTAAAAAAAATTGTTTGTAATGTGAACCATTTTTAAAGTCTTCATGGAATTTGTTACAACATTGCTTCTTTTTTTAAATGTTTTTGTGCTTTTTTGGCCATAAAGCATGTGGCCTCCGACCAGGGAGTGAACCCATAACCCCTGCAATGGAAGGCAAAGTCTTAATCACTGAACCACCAGGGAAGTCCCAAGACAAAGAGTCTTGATCTCTGGCTGTGACAATGTGTATAGAAGAGCTCATAAAACAGGAGTCAGGAACTGAAGCGAATAAGTCACCTGGCTTCTGTTCAGTGGATACCCTCTCACTTTACAGAGATTATTTAGGGAACAGCAATAGTCACATTTTCAGAAGTCAGTGCTTGGGCTGTCAGGATATAATCTCCTCTCAAGAACTAAGTCCCAGGTAACGCAGTTCCTGTTCTACAAGTCACTCAGAAGTTGCCAGTCAGCATTTCTGGGTCAGAACTGCATTGCCACATGGAGGGAATACAATTCCAGCCACAAGTAAAGAAACGTGATGTTTTAACCCATCTGGGAAGCTTTCCTGAGGGCAAATGAATGATTCCCCCGGGGCTTTGTGAACTGGTGAGTCCGCTCTAGGGGCTTTCATTCCTTCCATCGATGGTTCCAGTGATGCATGGATGCAGGCTGGGACCTCTGAGCTCTCAGATGGTTGACCCAGGAGCCCCTCCTCTCCATGTGGAGTCCTGCCTGGAATCCCCTATTCTTGGGAGCTGCATGACTTTCCTATTGATGCGGTAAGAAATTTTCCCAAACTTAGTGGCTTAATGGACATGAAATCGAGCAAATTTCCAAAGATCATGAAGGACAGGGAAGCCTGGCATGCTGCCGTCCATGGGGTTGCAGACATGACTCAGTGACTGACCAGCAACAGAGGCTGGAAGTCCACAACAGGTTAACAGGGCTGCCCTCCTTCTGGAGATTCCAGGGGAAATCAGTGTCCTTGCCTTTTCCCACTTGTAGAGGCTGCCTGCATTCCTTGGCTTGCAGCCTCTTCCTCTATCTTTAAAGCCAGCATTGTAGGTCTGCAGTCTCTCCAGCCTCTGGTGCTGGAGCTGAAGCACCAATCCTTTGGCCACCTGATGCGAAGAGCTGGCTCATTGGAAAAGACCCTGATGCGGGGGAAAGACTGAAGGCAGGAGGAGAAGGGGGCGACAGAGGATGAGATGGTTGGATGGCATCACCGACGCAAGGGACACGAGTTTGAGCAAGCTCCGGGAGCTGGTGAAGGACAGGGAGGCCTGGCGTGCTGCAGTCCACGGGGTTGCAAAGAGCCAGACACGACTGACGATGACAACAACAGCATCATAAACCCATTTGGTAAGGCTTTTCATATATTAGGATATGCATTCAACATAATATTCAATATTTGTGTATGTTGCAAAGTGACCTCTACAGTAAGTCTACTTAATATCCATAATTTCTTTCTTGTGATGAGAACTTTTAAGATCTACTCTCAGCAACTTATGCATAGGTAATACCATATTATTAACTATAGCTGCTGCTAAGTCGCTTCAGTCGTGTCTGACTCTGTGCAACCCCACAGACGGCAGCCCACCAGGCTCCCCCATCCCTGGGATTCTCCAGGCAAGAACACTGGAGTGGGTTGCCATTTCCTTCTCCAATTAACTATAGCTACCTGTACATTATGTCCTGAAGACTTAATTGTTTTAAAACTGGATGTTTGTATCTGATCGCCCTCACAAGTTTCACCCTACCCCCTGCCTCTGAAAACCACCAATCTGTTCTCAGTACTTATGGGTTCAGTTTTTTCTTTCTTCCTTCTTCTTCTTCTTGAAGATTCTATATATAATTGAGATCATATGGTGTTTGTCTATGTTTGACTTATTTCACTTGACATGGTACCTTCAAGGCCCATCCAGGTTGTCACACATGGCAGGATCTCCTTCTTTTTTAACAGCTGAATAATATTCTGTTGTATGTATAGCACATTTTTTAAATTCATGCCTCCATCAGTGAACACATCTCCTTTTCTGACACTCCTGCCCCACCCCATCCCTTATAAGGATCCTTATGATTACACTGGATTCAGTTCAGTTCAGTCGCTCAGTCATGTCCAACTCTTTGCAACCCCATTGATCACAGCATGCCAGGCCTCCCTGTCCATCACCAACTCCCAGAGTTCACCCAAACCCATGTCCACCGAGTCGGTGATGCCATCCAACCATCTCATCCTCTGTCATCCCCTTCTCCTTCCACCCTCAATCTTTCCCAATGAGTCTTTTCCAATGAGTCAACTCTTCGCATCAGGTGGCTAGAGTATTGGAGTTTCAGCTTCAACATCAGTCCTTCCAATGAACACCCAGGACTGATCTCCTTTAGGATGGACTGGTTGGACCTCCTTGCAGTCCAAGGAACTCTCAAGAGTCTTCTCCAACACCACAGTTCAAAAGCATCAGTTCTTCGGTGCTCAGCTTTCTTCATAGCCCAACTCTCACATCCATACATGACCACTGGAAAAACCATAGCCTTGACTAGACAGACCTTTGTTGGCAAAGTAATGTCTCTGCTTTTTAATATGCTATCTAGGTTGGTCATAACTTTCCTTCCAAGGAGTAAGCGTCTTTTAATTTCATGGCTGAAGTCACCATCTGCAGTGATTTTGAAGCCCAAAAAATAAAGTCAGCCACTGTTTCCACTGTTTCACCATCCATTTGCCATGAAGTGATGGGACCAGATGCGATGATCTTAGTTTTCTGAATGATGAGCTTTAAGCCAATTTTTTCACTCTCCTCTTTCACTTTCATCAAGAGGCTTTTTAGTTCTTCACTTTCTGCCATAAGGGTGGTGTCATCTGCATATCTGAGATTATTGATATTTCTCCCGGCAATCTTGATTCTAGCTTGTGCTTCCTCCAGCCCAGCGTTTCTCATGATGTACTCTGCATACATTGGATACTCATACATAATTGAGGAAAATCTCCCCATCTCAAGATCCTTAACCTAATCACACCTGCAAAGTCCATTTTGCCAAGTAAGATAACATATACATACTACTACTAAGTCACTTCAGTCATGTCCGACTCTGTGCGAGCCCATAGATGGCAGCCCACCAGGCTCCCCACTCCCTGGGATTCTCCAGGTGAGAAGGATGTGGGCAAATTTGGGGACCATTATTCAGCCCACCACAGGGGCTACACAGAATGACACCAGACAGGTCAGTAGATGCTCTCAGTGTCTCTGCTTTGGCCTCTTGCACCAATTCAGTCTTGCGTGGCACCCACAACCCAGCACACCCACACCTCTACAGTCTGGCATCCCCAGGTTGGCCAGTATACCAACAACCCCCTGTCTCTCAAAATCTGAAGGCTGCGACCCTTGCAGGGCTGTTCTTCCTGGGGCTGGCATTCATCCTTTTCTTGTTAAACTCAGTGCACCACTAGCTTGGTGGGTATAAAAGCCTACCCTAAAAAAAAAGAGGGGATAGAAGAATTAACCTCATTTTCTGGAGCTTGGCAACCCACTCTGGTATTCTTGCCTGGGAAATCCCACAGATAGAGGAGCCTGGCAGGCTACAGTCCACGGGGTTGCAAAAAGTTGGACACGACTTAGCAACTAAACAACAACTGGAGCTTAGAGTTGGGCCATGTGAGGGTGGAAAGGATTTGTGGCACTTCCTAGTAATCTGTATATACTCATTTGCAAACAAGACTCTGACTTTCTGGTTGCAAAAGGGCACGTGTTGGGCCAAGACGAGGGCGATGCTGGCCAGTCATTCTGTCTACTGGCAGGGAAGACAAAGGCTTATTGGGAACAGCAGGCTTCTTCATTTAATTCCTCCCTCACTGCCAACAATTCTTTCTGGGTACACATTCGTCTTGAAAGGGCTCGTGCTAGAGTTGAGAGTTACTTCCAGGAAAAGCTGGGGTTTGATGTAATAATGCCAGTCACCCAGATCGGTACTCTGGCTTAGCTTGGGCAGGAACTATTAAACATCAGCTGGTTTCTTGAACTTAATAAGAAAAAAAAGCCATACCTCATTCTCTAGAATGTTAAGGCACCTAGAGTAATTTATAACAAATTTATAACAAATGAATGTATTTTTTTTAAATGACATACAGTTGACTTACGAGACTGTGTTATTTTCAGGTATACAGAAAAGCAATTTGGTTATACGTATATATTTATCTCTATACATATTTTTTCAATTCTTTTCCATTACAGTTTATTACAAGATGTTGAATATAGCTCCATGTGCCATATAGTTAAGCCCTTGTTTATTATTTTAAAATATTTATTTACTTGGCTGCACCAGGTCTTAATTGCTGCATGCTGGATCTTTAGCTAAGGCACATGGGATCTAGTTCCCTGATCAGGGATCGAACCCCCGCCCCCCTGCACTGGGAGCTTGGGGTCTTAGCCACTGGAACACCAGGAAAGTCTCTATCTGTTTTATATGTGGTAGTGTGCATCTCTTCCTCCCATGCTCCCAATGTATCCTTCCCCCATATGATGTGTTTTTAATGTAAAGATTTGCAAATCAAAAAGAATACATGGTATAAAATATTAGGTTAAGAAATCATGTGTTGATGTTGTTGAGTCACTAAGTCGTGTCCGACTCTTTTTGCAGTCCCCTTGACTATAGTCTGCCAGGCCCCTCGGTCCATGGAGCTCTCCAGGCAAGAGTGCTGGAGCGGGTTGCCATTGCCTTCTCCAGGGGCTCTTTCCTCCCGAGGGACTGAACCTGCGTCTCATGCACTGGCAGGCAGCTTCTTCCCCACTGAGCCTCCTGGGAAGCCCGCAGAAATTACAGGCCTATGGAAAACACGTGTCTAGGACATTAAGGCAGAGACTGTGCTGTGGTGGGGGTGGAGTGTAAGTCCACATGCAGTCAAGAAGTCCTACACATTTGCCAAAAGCAGCTTCCCTGCAACTAACATAAAAACCAGGTTGCTCAATGTCCAAAGATGCAATGGTATCTGAGGAAAGAGCAATCCAATTGGATTTCTGCTCCAGACAAGGACAACTTTGGCATTTGTTGGGCCCTTAGTGCTTCCCCAGTGGATCAGCAGGAAAGAATGCAGGAGACTCAGGAGAGGTGGGTTTGGCCCCTGGAGAAGGGAATGGCACCCCACTCCAGCATTCTTGCCTGGAAAATCCCACGGACAGAGGAGACTGACGGGCTGTGGTCCATGGGGGTGCAAAGAGCTGGACGTGACTGAGCACGCATGCAGCATGGATTCCTGGGCCTTTAGTTTAGCTAACTTACCCTGGAATTTTAATTGATTCGGAGCTTTTAAATTTAACAAATACACACCAGCTCTTATCACTGTTTTCCCCTTTTATAATAATATTTAATCACTCTCATGAATCTATAAAATATTGAAAAATAATAAAGAAGAGAAAAAATTCCCCCGTAGTCTTACAACCCAGAAATAACCACAGTTTACACCTTGAAATGTCTAAATTCTTGAGCACCATTAAAGAGCAAGGAAGCAACATTATTTCACCATTTTTGAGATGACTGGAGACACCACATCAGGATGGAATAGTAAGGAATCTTTTGTTTCGCACATGCCTGTTTTTCGTGAGTGTGCAAAAATCAGGCTGCTTATGGTTTTAGGAGATTATACAGATAGTTCTGACTCTGCAAAGCCCCACCCATGTCGTGGGCCGTGTGAACCACGTCTCCTGTTTTGGCAGGCAGACTCTGTACCACTGAGCCGTCAGGGAAGCCCTTCAAGGTATCGTTCACTCTTCAGCAGCCTTCAAACGTAAGCCTTTGGTCAGCTGACTCCTTTCGGGCATGGCCATGCAAAGTCAGGGGCATTTATGCCGCAAGCCGAGACCTGGGGGTCAGCCTGCGTTTCATGGTGTTACATGCCTGTGAACTTCCCTTCTGCGGTGGGCTCAAACTCTTTTCATCATTTTCATTTTTTCTTAAAACATTTTTATTGGAGTATAGTTGGTTTACAATGTTGTTAGTTTCTGCTGTATAGCAAAGTGAATCGGTTACACAGGTACATATATCCACTTTTTTTAAGGATGCTATTCACAGATAGGCCATTACAGAGTGTTGAGTAGAGTTCCCTGCGCCACACAGTAGGTTCTCATCAGTTGTCTATTTTATATCTAGTAGAGTGTCAATCCCAGTCTCCTAGTTTATCCCTTCCCCTGCCCCGCTCCCCGTTGGTAACTGAAAGTTTGTTTTCTACATCTGTGACTCTGTTTCTGCTTTTTAAGTTCATTTGCACCATTTCTTTAGAGTCCACATATAAGCGATATCATAAAAAAAGAAAGATTGTCATCGTGAGATATCCTTTCCTTTTCCCCTTGAAACCTCAAACACCATACTTAGGTGATCTACGTAGAAAACAAATCAGAGCAAAAGAAGCACACACTCACTTCGGTACATTTGTTAGTGACGGCAAGACCAGAAAGGGTCCAGGAGGTGATGCGCAGGCACAGGGTTTTCAATCGTGTGTCTTTCCCCCTTCTTCCCACGCTCCTTCCTTTCTCATGCCGTTCCTTTCTTTTTTCCTTCCTTCTCTTATTCATTTAACAAACATTTATCAGGCACCTACTCCACGCCAGGCCCTCTTCTGAACACAACAAAGAGTCTGAGTTGGTGGAGTTTACATTTTAGCAGAGGTGACAGAGGGCACCCTGGTCAACCCCCAAATGCAGCGCCTTGTGTCTCAGACGACGGTGGACCTGGGATCCAGAGGATGATGGGTCCAACCGGACTCCATCCCAGGTGACCTCGGGGTCTGCAGAGCGGATGCTGCAGGAATCCCTTCTCTCCCTCTGTTCCAGTGCTGGCGGCTGGGCCCCAGTTGTCTGGATCCTCTGTGTGTGTGTAGGGGGGTGGGGAACCCCAAGTAGGAGCCCTGAGGGACCCCTTAGGTTGTACCAGAGAGGTAGCGCCCCACACAGCTTTTCATCGTCGCCTACTATAGCTTGAAGGGCTTCCCAGGCGGATCAGTGGTACAGAATCTACTTGCCAGTGCAGGAGACCCAGGTTCAATCTCTGGGTCGGGAAAATCCCCTGGAGGAGGACGTGGCAACCTACTCCAGTATTCTTGCCTGGAGAATCCCGTGGACAGAGGAGCCTGGCGGGCCACAGCCCGTGGGGTTGCAAAAGAACTGGACACGACTGAGCGACTAAACAACAGTAGCTTGAAGAAAATACTCCCTCGGGCGCTTGGGAGGTGTTCCCCAAAGGTCAGTTCAAAGGGTCTCACCACGAGCTCACATTCCCACCACCTTCCCTGACTTGGGGGAAGACCCCTTGCCTGACAGCCTTGGCTTTTCCAGGGTATGTGGCGGGGCGGGGGGCACCCTCCTCTGCTGTCATTGTCCCTGCCTAATACCCAGGGAGCTGGGCACAGCCGTAAACTCCTCCGTACTGCCTCCCCCCAGATGGCACGGGGGCACCTATGCAGATGAAGCCTCAGAACCTTCCTGGACGACGTCACTCAAGACCAAGGGAAGCTCTTGTTCTTTTCAGATGGACGTTACACTGCCCCAGGAAGCAAAACAGTCCTCAAGAACTTTAATTCCGAGGAAGCCAACTAACCCTGAGGTTTTGACTTACTCAAGTTTCCAAAGAAAGGAATCTGTTTACCTGTTAATTCCTCAGCAAATATTTATCAGCACTCCCTGGGTGACACGCATTACTCCAGAGACTTGAGACCAGGGACCAGGCCCTGTAGCTAAATGGAAACATCAACATAGCCTCCGACCTGCATAATTTAATAACTGTCTACAAGAAAACGTGTCATTTAAACAGGAAGACTAGTGGGCAAAACAAATTACTGAAAAGAATCTGCACTTCCTGACCTAGATAAATCTCTCCATCAGCCGAGAGAATGCATCTGTTAGAAAAGCAGGCACTGCTATGCGCTCGTTCGGCCACACCCAGGAACAGAACCATCGCGTCACTTTCTCTGTGTCAGTCCAATCCAGTCCATGTCCAACTTTCCAGGGCTCTAGAGGTGGGCAAGGTGGCAAAAGGAGAAGAGGGCAGCAGAGGACGAGATGGTTAGTTAGATCGCATCACTCAGTGGACATGAATCTGAGCAAACTCGGGGGGACAGTGAAGGACAGGAGAGCCTGGCAGGCTACAGTCCATAGGGTCACAAAGAATCGGACACGACTTGGAGCCTGAACAACAGAAGAGTTGGACAAAGCCCAGGAAATGTGAGGAGAGGAGAGCCAGCTGGCATTCAACCAGCTGGGTACACAGCTAAGATGTTCACCGGTTGGTTCGAAGCGGGTGAATCCTCATCCGTTGTGCTCCCTCCGAACATCCCTAGCAAACCCAGGCGTCCACATCCGGCTCCTCGCTGCTCCTGCAATTCAGGGACCTGCCCCCGCCCCCCTGCCCTTCACCAGCGGCAAGGGAGGGCCCTGGTCTCTCTACACACAGTCCTTGCGCAAACGTTTCCTATGCCCGCCTTCCACCCTCAACTAGAGCAATGTCAACATCAGGGCAAACACAAAGCAGAAGAGACCGTTTCTAGTCCACGAATTAAATTCCTCTTTAGTGACCTCTGTGAAACAGTTTAGTCTTATTTCCGAGAATTAAAAATACCAGCCTTCTGTTCAACCTTGCATTTAGAAATTGCCGTGATGGAAAAGGAAAGGGCCCACAGGCGACAATGGAAAGACTGTGGAGAGATGATACAGCCTATGACAGGAGAAGGCAGCGCTAGAACGTGACGTGTGTTTTGTTGTTACTCTTAAACAACATAGATGTAGTTGCTTGCCAGTTATTTAGGGGGCTAATAATTTTTTTTTTTAATTTAAAGCACAGCACCTGTGATAAAATGTGGTTTTCCTTGAGTAACTGTCATTGGGTCCTTTTTTTAATGCAAAGTGTATATTTTGGATAATTTTAGATTTATAGAAAAGGGGCACAGACAGTGCAGAGGGTTCTGTATGCCCTCATCCAGCTTCAGTTTCTCCTAAAGTTAACATCTTATGTTTGTCAACACCTGGAAACCAAACTGACACCTCATTATTAACTAAAGTCCACATTTTATTTAGATTTCATCAGTTTCCACATTAACATCCTTTTTCTGTCCCAGGAGTCAGTTCAGGGCACCATATTACATTACACTGGATTCTTTTTGAAGTGGCAGATGTAGGATTACATAAAGGGTAGAATTAATTATATGTTTTCTTGTTGGTATTGAAATTTGGACTTATTTCTTTTTGACTACAGTTTGCTTTTTGAAAATAAACCAGATCAAAAAGACAAACACCTGGATTTGTCCCTTATAAGCAATTTCAAAGAGGGGAAACTTTATTTTCATTTTTTTACATTTAGTGGCTTTCTTGGGGGCTCAGATATCAAAGAATCTACCTGCAATGTGGGACACCTGGGTTCAATCCCTGGATTGGGATGATCCTCTGGAGAAGGCAATGGCAACCCGCTCCAGTATTCTTACCCGGAGAATCCCCACGGACAGAGGAGCCTGGCGAGGTGCAGTCCATGGAGTCGCAGACAGGTGGACACGCCTGAGCGACTAAGCACAGTGCACAGTTTTATTTTTAATACTTAGTTTTATTTATTTATTTATTTGGCTGTGCCAGGTCTTAGTTGGGATGTTCAAACTCTTAGCTGTGGCATGTGGGATCTAGTTCGCTCACCAGGGTTCGAACCTGGGCCCTCTGCATTGGGAGCGTGGAGTCTTAGCCACTGGACCACCGGGGAAGTACCTAAGGGGAGAAACTAAATTTCCTTATAATCTCAACAGGCTTTACTTTAAAGCTGTGCACAATGAAGAAACTTTGGGGAAGATGGACACTCTTTATTTTGATTGTGGGCATGGATTCACACGTGTAAAAATGCATCCAGGGGCTTCCGTGGTGGCTCAGTGATAAAGAATCCTCCTGCCAACGCGAGAGACACGAGTTCGATCCCTGGTCCGAGAAGATCCCTCCTGCCGTGAAGCAGCTAAGCCAGTGTGCCACACGACTGAGCCTGTGCTCTTGAGTCCAGGAGCCGCGACTACGGAGCCTGTGTGCTGTAACTGCTGAATCCCGAGCAGCCTGGAATCCATGCTCTGCAATGAGAGAAGCCATTGCAATGAGGAGCCCGGGTACCTCAACTAGAGAGTGACCCCCGGTTGCTGCAACAAGAGAAAAAGCCCTGACAGCAATGAAGACCCAGCACAGCCAAAAATAAATACACTTTAAAACTTAAAACCAAAACTCATTCGAAGGTACATTTCAAATGTACACAGCTTCAGGGATACCAGCTATGCTGCAATCAAGCTGCAAATAAAGAAACAAAAAAACCGCGTGTCATGTTTAAGATCTTAAGATAGGGTTGCAAAATGCGTTGTCAATGATTACCAAGGCATCAGATTATTCTACATATTCCAGAGGTCAAATTCCACCTTTTATAAAACCTCAGTGAGAGGACATTTTAACTCTAAAGATATTCCATCCTTAACGTGAATTAGGAGTTTCTCCCTTGGAAATCAGACCTGGACCCATAGGAAAAATGATCCCAATTTAACTAGTGGCTCTGATTCCTTAAGGTGTTTCCATGAACCGGTTCCATGAACCGGGGAAACTCCAGCTTCTCTTTGGGTTTGGCAATACCAACAACCCAGTGATGTCATATGCAAACTGGGGCTCACCCTACTTGCCTGGCCAAAGGTCACTGGGGCTGATAAGAAGTGGCAATGTGCCAAGAAGCCGAAGCCATTGGATAGGCTGAGAATTGGATAGGTCACATTTCAGGCTGAGAATTGGATAGGTCACATTTCAGGCTCATGTTGAAGGATTTTAAAAAACCAAATAGAATAAAATAATTAGGTCATGGGAAAATGCAGTAGATATAATGTGTGTGTGTGTGTGTGTGTGTGTGTGTGTGCTTAGTTGCTTAGTTATGTCCAACTCTTTGTGACCCCATGGACTGTAGCCCACCAGACTCCTCTGCCCATGGGATTCTCCGGCAAGAATGTTGGAGTGGGCTGCCATCTCCTTCTCCAGGGCCTCTTCCTGACCTGGGCAGGGATCAAACCTGTGCCTTTTATGCCTCCGGCATTGGCGAGCAGGTTCTTTACTGTCTGAGCCCCTAGGGAAGCCTCAAAATACAGGTGCGCAATTCTAATCCACAAATCCAAAACCCAAAGAGCTTTGCAGATTGCAGACGTTCATAACTCACGACCTGAGTTAACACAAGCTATATAGTTTCTAATTATGCCATGCAGTGTGAAAGGCATGCATTTCCCTTGAGAATGATAAATGGTATGACTATCATTGGTGTAGGTATGTGTACCCTACCCTGCTGTAGGTACTACATGGTATCACCCGCAGCAAGTCAGTTTTTTTCCCCCTTAATTAGGTTTTTTAAAAAACTTTTAATTTTTATATTGGACTATAACCAATTAACAAGGTTGTGATAGTTTCAGGTGAACATCCAGGGGACTCAGCCATACATAAACATGTACCCATTCTTCTCTATAAACACTCCTCCCATCCAGGCTGCCACATTATCATTGAGCAGAGTTCCCTGTGCTATACATATAAAGGTCAGGTCACATCTGGAAAAACCCAAATTGCAAAACATGACTGACCTGAGGTTTCCAAGTAAAAGGTTGTGTGTCTGTGCTGGTGACCACTCCCATTGATTACACATGTGTACGTGATATATCTTGGGGAACCTTCTCAGTCACCTTGTAAAGACGAACTTGGCTTCCCCTTCTTACTTGAGGCTCTCCGTCAGGAGTCAGGGTCGACACTGGAAACAACAGAACCCATCCTAGCTAGATCAGATGGAAAGCAAGTGTCTGAAAGGGTGTTAGGAAGCAGAATCCTTGAAGAGGCAGAAACCAGGTCTGGGGTACCTCATGGTCAGTGGTCTTCATGTCACTCTGGGCATCCTACTGGACATGCTCTTTTCCTATAGCCTTGCTGTTCTTTTCCTACCACCTCAAGGTGATAAACTGGGTGATTTTTGCTCTTGTGGTAGGAAAAAAAAACTTGTTAGATTTGTATCCTTTAACCATGAATGAAGTTGACTATCTTTTGTTTAGGAACACTTGAGTTTCCTTTTCCATGAACTCTCTGATCACATCTTTAAACTTTTTTTGGAAAACTCCAAAAAGTAAGCGCAAATGTTCTTAACAAAATTTAGTCAATCTCATACATAGTCAAAAGATACAAATCCGACAAGTTTTTCGATTTCTATTAGTGATATTAGCCCCTTCGGTCATATGTGTTGCAAATACATCCCCAGATCATATTTTGTCTTTTGAATTGGTTTGTGACAACTTTTCCCATATAGAAATGAGTAATTTTTAAAATTAATAATTTTAGAACAATAAAATACTATATAACTGGAAATGAATGAGTCAGAGCCAAGTTGGCAGGTAGATACTGATGTCTTGGTTGGAGCAAGTGAAAAATCTCAGGGGCAGGGTGGTGTGTATAGCACACTCCCGTTCATAGATAAAAGAATATGGTTGTGCATGTACTGGATGTCCTGTAAAGACATACAAGAAAATACTAATGCTGGTTCAGCACATTGTTTCTGTATGCTTATATACCCCTCAGACAAATATTTTTTTAATTTCATGATCTGTGGATATGTTACCTTCTAAAAAAGGATCAATTATTTAATGCAATTAATTTAAAGTGATAACTCCTTCCCTTTCTGCTTCTGAATTTTTTGTTTCCTTAGAAAGAAATGGATTCTGTAGTTTAACATTGTTAGCAGATCCATTCATGTTTACTTCTAAGACTTTCATTGTTTTGTGTTTAATTGTAATTCATAGTTATGTAAAGAATAAAGTTAGGATCTCAGTCCTGTTTTCCTTTTGGCATTGTAATTGAGATACCCATGCATATAGAAAGTCATTTGGTGAGAACTGATGTATATTAGAAGAACCAAGGGGGATCTTTCTGTTTATTCAAGTTGTCTTTTGTTTCCCTCAAAATAATCCCTTAGAGTACTTGCTAAGTTTATGCCTCAGCATTTCCTCTTTTGATGTCCTGTGACAATGACTGTAGAAGAGATCTCCTCCTCCATTATGTTTATTTGTTTTTCTAATAGGGAGTGCTTTTTATTATTTTTAAGGCTTAATTCTTATTTTATTTTTTAAATATAAATTTATGTATTTTAATTGGAGGCTAATTACTAAGGAGTGCTTTTTAATGTTTTTGTCCTTCTGAAAGGAGGTGTAGGTACTGGAAGTAATACACGTGCAGCTTTTTAAAAACCAATAGGTAATTGACATATAACAGTGTTAATTTTAGGTGCATAACCCAATGATTTGATATATGTATATATTATAAAATGATCACCGCAACAGGTTTAGTTAGCACTCATCACTACAACTTTGTTTGTGTGTATGACGAAAAATTTTAAGAGCAACTCTCTTAGTACTTTTCAAATGTACAAGGTTGCCAGCTCCTACTCACCATGCTGTATATTATATCCCCAGGACTTACTCATCTCATTACTGAAAGTGTGGACCTTTGGACCGCCTTTCACCCATTTTGCTCCAAACCTTATCCTCTGCCTCTGGCAACCACCAGTCTCCTTTCGGTATCTAGGAAGTGGTTCCTTTATTTTGTTTTAGATTCCAAGGTGAGTGAGATCATACAGTATTTGTCTTTCTCTGTCTGGCTTATCTCATGGTGCGTCTGACTTAGCTGATGCCCTCAAAGTTCATCAGTGTTGTTGTAAGTGACAGGCTCGCCTTTTTTTTTTTATGGATGAACAATACTCAGTTGTAGCCATGGTATCGATTTGAACTGGTTCTTGTTTCTCTGCTGGAAATGTGCGTGTTATAGATTCCTTTTGCAATGTGTTCCATGATTGAATATCCTGACTGTTTCTAATTCTTTTCTCGCTGATTGTCTTCAGTTCCTCCCCTTCACGCTCACATTGTCTTCAGCGGGAATGACTCAGCCTCCTCTTTCACCTGCCATCATGTAACATTCGGATGAAGCCCATGTTCTTATGTGATGTTTCCAGAGACTTAAAAAGACACAGACCCGAATAACACTTTGGTGTTGCTAAACAGTGGCACGGCCTCAGCTGGCAAAGGCTCCAGGCATGAGGCTTCGGATGGTTGGCATTTGTGATTTTGCCCTCTTGCCCAGCCTGCTTGTGAACAAATAAATAGCTGCTCCTCAGTCTCCAAGCTCTGGACAGGACTTAGACTGGGTGGCTTGGCGGCCAGTGTACAGCACTGGTTATTTAACGCATCTCCCCTTAGCGTGCTGGCAGGGCCACCCTGAAAGAAAGTGGTATGTGAGCAGTAGGATTCCTTTTTTAAAAATATTAATTTATTTATTTGGCTGTGCCGAGTCTTAGTTGTGGCACTTGGAATCTTCGACCTTTGTTGTGGCCGGGCAGATCTTTAGTCGCAACATGTGGGCTCTAGCTCCCTGACCAGGGATTGAACCCTGGCCCCGCTGCATTGGGAGTGCAAAGTCTTAGCTAGTGTACCACTGGGGAAGTCTGGAGCAGTAGGATTCTGAAGAGTCTTACTCTTGCCTGGAAGGAGGTGGGCCCTAAAAAGGTGCTCGGGGCTGGAGGATGGGGGACCCCTAGGACAGACTTTACCATTTAACTCTGGGGTCAGTTTCACCATCCAAAATGGCAGAGCAAGGACTGAAAATTCTTGAGGATTTCAGCAACTCCCTAGGAGTCAAAGGGGAGAGATGACTCATTAAGGAGGGGACTTGGGTTTCTCAGCTGGTGGTTCCCTCAGGGGTGTCCCCCGCCTCCACCTTTGGAGCCAGAGAAATAGGAGAGCAAGTTTCCCAGAGGAGGTGCTGTGGGGCAGTGAAGGGGCCTGAACTGCTGGGTCCCTCAGGGAAGGTAGACTGTCAGGACAGGGAGGGTCTGGGCTCCTCCTTGGGGAGGAGAGAGGGGAACTGTGGCCAGGAGGTGAGCCCAGACCCTTGATCCTGGTGGCCGGTCCTTACCCCACACACCCACTGGGCAAGACCTGCCCTCCTGGGAGCATGTTCCACTAAAGCTGGAGAAAGGTCAGATGGCAAAGGAAGGAGGTGTGTTGGCAGCTGAAGGGCCCTGAACAAGCTTAGCTAAACAGAGCTTGGATTCTCCTGAAGGCAGCATCAAACAGACTTTGTCATCAGTCAGCCCGAGAGCTGGTGAAGAGCTAGCAGGAAAGAGAACGCAGAGATTTGTCTCTCCCAAGGCATGTGTTTTGGCAAGCCCACACAGGCGGTTATGCAATTGCCTTGTCGATTGTGCTCAACCTGCTTCATGAAAATAGCCATCTGGCTCACATCGCACTATGTGCTGCTATGTGGTTGACGTGAGAAGACACTTTTACCAGTGGTTAAAGCCCTTCGGATTTTTCACTGTTGAAGACAAAGCGACATGTGGTTATTATGTTATAACCACACAGTATCAAAGGTTGCTTAGCTAAGTGTGAAAGTCATCGTAAGCACTGCAAACATCAAGAAACTCAGGAAACTATTCCTCGAAGCCATCTGAATACATCCAGTACTGGGTAGAAATCAAATAGGTTCTTCTCAGGTCAAGATCGGGTGCTAAAGCCCCCTCCCAGGGAGCTGAGAAATATACCTTGGTGAAACAGTCTCCTTTGTAAATTAAAAAAAAAAAATTTTTTTTAGTTGAAATGTACTTGATTTATAATGTGTTAATTTCTGCTGTACAGCAAAGTGACTCAGTTCTACACATATATACGTTCTTTTTTAGATTCTTTTCCACTATGGTTTATCTCAGGAGACTGGCTATAGTTCCCTATGCTATTCAGTAGGACCTTGTTGTTTATCCAGTCTATATGCAATGGTTTGCATCTACTAACCCCAAACTCCCATCTCCCCGTCTCCCCCTTGGCAACCATCAGTCCGTTCTCTATGTCTGTGAGCCTGTGTCTGTTTTGTAGATTGGTTCATTTCCGCAATATCTTAGATTCCACACAGAAGTGATATCACATGGTATTTATCTTTCTCTTTCTGCTTACTTCACGTAGTCTGATAATCTCTAGGTCCATCCATGTTGCTGCAAAAGGCATTATTTCTTTCTGTTTCATGGCTGAGTAGTATTCCATTGTATATGTGTATGCTGTACTTTCTAAGGTCCCAGAGAAAAGCAATTGAGAGGTTCTTGATCATTTTGTTGAGACACGGGGGATTTTAGAGTGGGAGAGGTGGACCTGGTTTCCTTCCGGAAGTAAATGTAAATAAAGAACTCAAGTGATGTCAAACCAACCAATATGGAAGAACTGATCAGGCACGTGATATTCCAGAGGATGTTAAATGATAACATAGACTGTGCCTCCAGGGTCTTGCAATTACATAGGAGAACCAGGTGGGAACACAAAGAAGGCAGAGGAGGAAAAAGGCAAAGGAGTTCTTAGAATGAGGGAGCTGGTCATTGCTGAAGAGCGAAAAGATGGGAGAGGTTGGACCAAAGGGTGGGGGGTGGCTGCCGGGGAGAGCAGAGGTTTTCAGAGAGCCGCAGGCAAAGAAGCCAAACTGAGAGGGACTCATCAGTGAGTGGGCGTGAGGATGCTGAGAAGAGTGTGGTGATGGGGCACGGTGGTGAACCCAGGAAGTGGTAGGGCTCAGAAATTTGTGTCCTTTTTTTTTTTTTAAAGTAGAGGGAGACCTGGGGATGTTTACAGATGGGGAGGAGGCACTGGTGGAGGAGAGATTAAAGGCACAGAACATGTGACAATGATCACCAAGCCCTCTCTGTGCCCCGGGTGCAGACCTCGCCGTGCTTCTTCACTGCTGGAGCACTTTCAGAGCACAAGCGTTTCATCGCCTGATGGGCATTGTTTTGAGTTTTGTTTGTCTTATAATGGGAACCTGTGAATATTTGTGAGGTTAGAAACAACAGCCAGAAGAAGTGCTTGCTGAGGTCTACCTTGTTTCATAGGTCAGCAAATTTGGAAAACTCAGCAGTGGCCACAGGACTGGAAAAGGTCAGTTCTCATTCCAATCCCAAAGAAAGGCAATGCCAAAGAATGCTCAAACTACCGCACAATCGTACTCATCTCACACGCTAGCAAAGTAATGCTCAAGATTCTCCAAGCCAGGCTTCAACAGTACATGAACTGTGAACTTCCAGTTGTTCAAGCTGGTTTTAGAAAAAGCAGAGGAACCAGAGATCAAATTGCCAACATCCACTGGATCATCGAAAAAGCAAGAGAGTTCCAGAAAAATGTCTATTTCTGCTTTATCGACTATGCCAAAGCTTTTGACTGTGTGGATGACTACAAACTGTGGAAAATTCTGGAAGAGATATACCAGGAATACCAGACCACCTGACCTGCCTCTTGAGAAATCTGTATGCAGGTCAAGAAGCAACAGTTAGAACTGGACATGGAACAACAGACTGGTTCCAAATAGGAAAAGGAGTACGTCAAGGCTGTATATTGTCACCCTGCTTATTTAACTTATATGCAGAGTACATCATGAGAAACGCTGGTCTGAACGGAGCACAAGCTGGAATCAAGATTGCCAGGAGAAATGTCAATAACCTCAGATATGCAGATGACACCACCCTTATGGCAGAAAGTGAAGAGAAACTAAAAAGCCTCTTGATGAAAGTGAAAGAGGAGAGTGAAAAAGTTGGCCTAAAGCTCAACATTCAGAAAACGAAGATCGTGGCATCTGGTCCCATCACTTCATGGCAAATAGATGGGGAAACAGTGGAAATAGTGACAGACTTTATTTTTTTGGGCTCCAAAATCCCTGCAGATGGTGACTTCAGCCATGAAATTAAAAGACGCTTACTCCTTGGAAGAAAAGTTATGACCAACCTAAACCTCATATTAAGAAGCAGAGAGACATTACTTTGCCAACAAAAGTCTGTCTAGTCGAGGCTTGGTTTTTCCAGCGGTCATATACGGATGTGAGAGTTGGACTGTGAAGAAAGCTGAGCGCCGAAGAATTGATGATTTTGAACTGTGGTGTTGGAGAAGACTCTTGAGAGTCCCTTGGACTGCAAGGAGATCCAACCAGTCCATCCTAAAGGAAATCAGTCCTGGGTGTTCATTGTAAGGACTGATGCTGAAGCTGAAACTCCAATACTTTGGCCACCTGATGTGAAGGGCTGACTCATTTGAAAAGACCCTGATGCTGGAAAGATTGAAGGCAGGAGGAGAAGGGGATGACAGAGGATGAGATGGTTGGATGGCACCATGGATTTGATGGACGTGAGTTTGAGCAATCTCTAGGAGTTGGTGATGGACAGGAAGGCCTGGTGTGCTGCAGTCCATGGGGTTGCAAAGAGTCGGCCATGACTTAGGGATTAAACAACAGCCTTGCTATGGGGACAAGTCACCGCAGCCCACAGTTTGCTTGTCTCTGAAATGAGGGTCCTCACAGTGATCGGGCTGGTTAACCTCCTGGCTCCCCACGGCCCCAGCAGGCTCCCTGCTGCCCTCCCCTCAGCGTGGATGGTGCGTCTTCCTAGAGCTTAACTGCACCTCAGTCTGTAGCTGTACCAGGCTCTGCAGGGTGACTCACGGTCCTGGCTAAGCTGGGATGGAGCATTTCCTCAGATGAGGGACTTTCAGCCCTGAAACCAGAGTGAGGAGGCTTGCTGTATCTCATGCTCTGCTCCAGTGTTTTGCAGAAGTCAAGGGTATAATCGCTCCAATTTTGGGGGACAGTCCCGACTTCTCTCACCCTGAAATGGCCTTCCCCCAACTCATGATGGTCACATTACAGAGACATATTACAGGGCTCCCAAGGGCCAGGGCAGTATTTTATTTTTGGCTATGTGGCTGGTGGGATCTTAGTTCCCTGACAAGGGACTGAACCTGGGCCTTTGGCAGTGAGAGCAGGGAGTCTACCACTGAACCACTGGGGAATTCCAAGACGTCTGCATCTCAAGACTAGTGAAGCTGGACCAGCTGGACACCAGATTATGGGCTGGAGTAACTTCTCCTTTCATAATGGAAACTGGAATTTTTTCTGAGGTCCACTTTGCAGCCAGGATGAAAGAGGGGCCAGAGATGCAAGGCAACCTCCCACGGATTACGCTGATGGTAGTGGGGTGGGGGAGCTTGACAGGACCCTTCAGGTTGGGCAAGGATCTGGGACTTAGATGCAGTCAGTGGGGGAAATTCGGAGCTGCCTCAACCTGGGAGATGCAGGTTTCTAAGCGATGCCGAGGAGACTCTGAGATAGAGTGACTGGGACTCTCTACTGTTTTGCTTTGATGTCCATTGTTATTGGAGCCTGTCTGATGCATGGAGGTGGGACTGAGGCTGATGGCAAAAAGAACACTGGAGGCCTTGGTTCATCATAAGGGCCAGGGGTCTGAAAAGGTTAGGACTCAGGCGATCTGAATGGTGGTTCCAGAGCCCAAGGCATTTGGGAGGAGCATTCGTCTGGGTCAGCCTGTGAGGGACACGGCCATGGGTGCACTGTGGGAAGTGGATGCTGTGAAGCGAAAGTGGGGACTAACACACTCTTTGTCACAGCCCCAAAGTGGGAACAACTCAAATATCCATCAGCTTATGAGTGGATAAACAAACTCTGGTCTATCCACGTAAGGAAAACTTTTTAGCAATTAAAAAAAGAAGAACTTTCCTAGTGGTCCAGTGGTTAAAACTCCACACCCCCAGTACAGGGGACACACGTTTGATCCCTGGTCAGGGGAAACCCCAAGGGCTCATATATTACAGCATGTATGGGCCTTGACAACCTTGAGTTAAATCAAAGGGGCTAGTCACAGTTCACACGTATGATTCTCTTCGCATGAAATGTACCGGCTAGAGAAATCCATGGACAGAGCAGAGAGGCCAGGGGATGGGAGGAAAGGGGATGAGAAGGGACATCGGGGGGGTTCAAAAGATCAACCTGGGCTTCACACACCCCCCTGTGTGCCCTCTGGGGCCATGCCGTTTACCCCTGTGGCACCATCATCTCTGGGGTCTGTTTATGCTTCAAGACCAGCTCTTAGTTACTGTTGCTTCTTTATAGATTGCTGTTTTTATTTTTATCTTTTGTCTGTGCTGGGTCTTCGTGGCTGCATGCGGCTTTTCCCCAGCTGCGCCGAGCAGGGCCTACTCTTCATGGCGGTGTGCGGGCTTCTCGCTGTTGCAGACCGCAGGCTCTAGGCACGCGGGCTTCCGTAAGCGCGGTGTGTGGATTCCGTGGCCGTGGCTCATGGGCGCTAGAGCCCATGTCCCTTGCACGGCAAGGCAGCATGTTCATCACTGGGTGGCCAGGAAAGCCAAGACCAGCTTCGTGAGGGAGTCTCTGACGCCTGGGGATGGTGAGGAGGGTGAGTTCAGGTAGGCCCAGCCAGAGTGAGGACAACGTGGCCCATGTACTCTCAGCGCCCTTAGTCTCTTTTGCTCAAATGTGGGTTTCTGGGGCACAGAGCTGCTGGCGGCCTTGAGGTTTCAGTTTCCTGTCTCTTGCAAAGCTTCTGTTTGCCATCCTGTTGTGTGAGTTAGAGCGAGTCATCACTGGGGGCGTGGAAGGCTAAGAGTTCTCAGTTCTGCCTGCACCTTAGAGATCTCTGGGTCTGTTTCAACACTGGCCACACCCAGGCTTGTCCCCCAAGTCTGAGTCAATTGAGGTGCATGGTGGGGACCCACACCTTTGACACTTCAGCCAGGAAAAGAACACTCACTGAATGGTTTTAACAAACATTGAGGAGCCTTTCCTGAATCAGTTATATCACTGGGAGTTGCAATAATGCTAATTGTCTGATTCCTTCACTCATTCTGCTTTTGTTGGCTGGAATTCTTCTATGAAGAAAGCTTTCCTTCATTGATTTCACAGATAATTTTAATGTCAACCAACTATGACTTGAAAGCACCGATAAAATCTATTCATTTATAGATGAGAAAAACCGAGGTTCGTGGAGGTATAAAGATTTGCTGAAAATCACACAAGAACTAGCAATCAAAGGCTGTTTTTTTTTTTTTTTTTGATACCGAAAGAAAAATCTTTCCCTTGAAAAATTTCAAAACACTAGAGTAGTGCATCCCAAGCTGTTGTTCTTTTAGAACTCCTGTCAACATTTCCCAGAACAGGGCCTGGCTTGCAAAATACAACCAGGTTTTCAGAAACATTAGAAGCCTTTTTGTTTCATCCAGGAATGAAACTGGCTCCCCACTCTCTCATGCCCACTGCCCCAGCCTGTGTACATGCTTCCTAACTCACTTCAGCCGTGTCCGACTCTTTGCAACCCTATGGATCGTAGCCCGTCAGGCTCCTCTGTCCATGGGGATTCTTCAGGCAAGAATGCTGGAGTGGGTTGCCATGCCCTCCTCTAGGGGATCTTCCTGACCCAGGGATCGAACCTGCGTCTCTTATGTCTCTTCACTGACGGGGTGGGGGTGGGGGGGTTGTTTTTTTTAATCACTAGCGCCACCTGGGAAGACTTGTCATGCTCTGGAGGTTCTGGCTAACAACAATAAAAATGAAAAAGGAAGTATAATTGCTAGAAATAATACAAAATCATCATTATTTGCATACAGTATAATACCTTTTCTAGAATATTATGATTATTTATTATATTAGAAATTAAGACTGGGAAAAAACAACTTCAAAATATTTACTTATCAGGACTTCCCTGGCTGTCCAGCAGTTAAGAATCTGCCTGCCAATGTGGGGAACATAGGTTCAATCCCTGGTCCGGGAAGGTCCCACCTGAGGCAGAGCAACTAAGCCTACACGTTGCAGCTACTGAAGCTGCTGGGCCTAGAGCCTGTGGTTCTCAACAGCAGGAGCCACCGCAGCGAGCAGTCTACATACCATGAGGAAGAGTAGCCCCGGCTCACCATAACTAGAGGAAAACCTGCACTCAGCAGCAAGGACCCAGTGCGGCCAAAAGTAAATAAAGCAACAAAAATTACTTATCAAGTCAGTCAGAAACAGGAAAAAGCCAGTTACATGTGAACACAACAAATTCTTATGAAAAATTATTATATTTTCCCAAACAAAAAGCGTTTGCTGAGAACCATGCTACTCTTTCGTAGCTTCACAGATCTCTTTATCTTCTGGGCAGTAGCTACTGGTGGACAGTAGCTGGGTCCTATGGCAGCTCTGCATACAGCAGGCGGGCTGTTGCACGTAACGCAGTCGGTGGGAAATCCCACTTCATGCTCATGAGAGAATGAAAGTGAAAGATGCAAATAACCTCTTGGTTATTATTTTGAAAATAGTGTTTTTTAAAATTTATTTATTTATTTTAATTGGAGGCTAATTACTTCACAATATTGTAGTGGTTTTGCCATACATTGACATGAATCAGCCATGGGTGCGCATGTGTTTCCCATCCTGAACCCCCTCCCACCTCCCTCCCCATCCCATCCCTCAGGGTCATCCCAGTGCACCAGCCCTGAGCACCTGGTCTCAGGCATTGAACCTGGACTGGCAATCTGTTTCATATATGGTAATATACATTGTTTCAATGCCATTCTCCCAAATTATCCCACCCTTGCCTTCTTTTCTTTTTTTGTTCTTTTTTTTTTAAATTGGAGGCTAATTACTTTATAATATTGTATTGGTTTTGCCATACATCAACATGAATCCGCCATGGGTGTACACGTGTTTCCAATCCTGAACCCCCCTCCCACCTCCCTCCCCATACCATCCCTCTGGGTCATCCCAGTGCACCAGCCCCAAGCATCCTGCATCGAACCTGGACTGGCAATTCGTTTCTTATATGATATTATACATGTTTCAATGCCATTCTCCCAAATCATCCCACCCTCTCCCTCTCCCACAGAATCCAAAAGACTGTTCTATACATCTGTGTCTCTTTTGCTGTCTCGCATACAGGGTTATCATTACCATCTTTCTAAATTCCATATATATGTGTTAGTATACTGTATTGGTGTTTTTCTTTCTGGCTTACTTCACTCTGTATAATAGGCTCCAGTTTCACCCACCTCATTAGAACTGATTCAAATGTGTTCTTAATGGCTGAGTAATACCCCACTGTGTATATGTACCACAGCTTTCTTATCCATTCGTCTGCTGATGGACATCTAGGTTGCATCCATGTCCTGGCTATTGTAAACAGTGCTGCGATGAACATTGCCACCCTCGCCTTCTCTATTTTGAAAATAGTTTTGACTTTGCCAACCTCCTGAAAGGGTTTCTGAGGCTATACTTTGAGAGCCACTGTTCTGGAACACTCAGGAGACTCAGCTCAAAGTTTTGCTACCATCCGTTAGCTTGCCAGAGTGACTGGATAAATGATAAATGTTTGTTTATTCAGTCGCCAAGTCGTGTCTGACTCTTTGCAACCCCGTGGACTGCTGCATGCCAGGCTTCCCTGTCCCTCGCCCAAGTTCATGTCCATTGAATCAGTGATAGTGATAAATATATGAAGACAAGTTACTTTCCCATTTACCAGCATCTCTAGAATGTCCTAGGCTCCACACTGTATGTGTGTTTGTGTCCACTGTATCACCTTTATAGAAAATCTGGAACTCAGCAATCCATGGCTCATGATGCTGGGAGTTGAGGCTTTTCAGAGGTTCCTTTTTCCTAGTCTTTCCTTCTAGAGCTCCCAGATGGAATTAAAGGGGCAGACAGGATGGTCCCCAGCCATTTCCAGGAGACCCAGGACTTCCTATGGTTAAATCTAAAAGACGCTTATTAGTCTCTTTATCCTAAAGCAGTGGACATTTTCAGGGTCATTCAAATTTATAACGAAAAAGCTTCTTTCCTTTGTAAACAGAAAAAAAGCTTTTTTAAATTATTATTTTCTGTGCCTGTCAGAATTTTGTTCATGGTACTAATTTTCAAGTATCCCCAAGACTTTATCCTAATTATGTTGAAATACTGCAGAGTCTAGTTCTTTTTCTCAGCCCTGGAATTCTTTTGTTCAGATGTTTTTCATGAAACAGAAATGCTTTTACATGACTAACAGTTCGTTTATTATTCATTAGTATTTTGAGCTGTAATTTACATACCATAAAATATCCATTACAGTTCAATAACTCTTCATAATTTTATAGAATTGGGCAACCACCACCACAGTCGGAAATATTTGCTTATTTTTGTTTGACTCTTTAAAGTATCTCAAGTACAATTAGCATTAGAGAAAATATAGATGTCTACTTTAAAACAAAAAAACCCCTGAAATTTGAAAGTATTTTAAAGTAGTGTTTTTTTCCTTCAGTGACTATGTCTTAAACTAAGCCAACTGAACTCATTTTAATGTCAGTCAACTATTAAATAATTTATTAGGGACTTCGTTGGTGATCCAGTGGTTAAGAATCCACTTGCCAATGCAGGGAACACAGTTTTGATCGCTGGACTGGGAAGATTCCACATACCACGGGGCAACAGAGAGAAAGTTACATGTCACAATAAGAGAGTCCACTGCAGCGCGAAGCCCACTTGCCACAGCTAGAGAGAAACCAACGAGAGAAAGCCCACGTGCAATAGTGAAGACGCACCGCAGGCAGAAACAAATCTGGGAAAATTTATCAAGCATCACATCGGTACCAAAAGTTCTGTGCGTGGCGGGTCCGGCTGCTTGCGTCTCAAAAGCCCATAAAGAGGCCAGGCTGGTGGAAAGGAAGGTTTGCTTTATTTCAGACGCTGGCAACTGAGGCAGGGGGATGTCTGTTCAAAGGCCCACGCCCCCATCCTGACAAGCAGGAAGCGGGAGCTCTTACAGACAGAGGGGGCGGGGGGCTACGCGCAGAAACAGCGCAGTGTCTCTAGCAGTCGTCTTTAAATTGGTCTTCAGTGGTCTCACCAGCATCAGCTCGTTTCGGGTGCAGTTAATCCTCAGTTCCAGGGCGCTCTTGTCCCCGTTTCTTTACGATGCGATCAGTTCTCGGAATTGCGGCAGCTCCTCTCCTGGGCACCGTCTGGTCGTCGTGCAGTGAGCTCCTCCACCTGGTGTTTTGGTGTCTAAGAGGGCTCCCAGGATGTGGCGCAGAGTATTATCTCCAGCCCTTGAGAGGGAACTGAAGGTCCCTGAGTATGTTTAATGACTACATTGTCACTTAGTCTCCGGTGACTGTTTGCTTTGATTCTGCAGTTCTCATTTCTCTGACTAAACTTCCTCGTTGACTAAGGTTTTCCACAGGCACAAGGCAGGCAGAGGGGCACGGCGGTGCTGGTGTAGGGGAGGGCAAGGACTACAATGGTCTTCTGCTCTCTTTCAACTTAATGGCTCATTTTGTGTGTCAGCCTGGCTTGGCTGTGCCACCCAGATATTTGGTCACTGTTCTAGATGTTTCTGTGAAAGTATTTTTTTAGATGTGTCCCAGCCTTTTTTTTTTTTTTTGTCATGAAGACAGTAGTTGTATGAGATTAGGGCCTACCATAATGACTTTATTTTACCTCAATCACCTCTTCAAAGACTCAGTCTCCAAAGACAGTCATTCTGAGCTACTGGGTGTTACCACTTCAATGTCAAAATTTGCAGGGGATGAAGAGAAACACAGTTAAGCCCATGGAAAGCTAGTCTACTTGACTAACTTCCTTTAAACGTTTAAAAATTATTTTTCATCTTGAGACATTCAGTTGAAAATAAGAATTTCAAAGTCAGTTTGGGTTGATATAGCACAACACTTGTGGCTTATAGACAGAAATTTATTTCTCACGGTTTTGGAGGCTGGAAGTCTGAGATCAGGGTGTAGGCAGGGTTGATTTCTGGTGGAAGCCCTTTTCTGGGTAGCAGACTGGTGACTTCCTCTTTTGTCCTCACTCTGATGAGAGCAAAGGGGGGAAGTGAGCTCTCTGATGACCTTTATAGGGGCACCGATCCCACTCATGAGAGCTCCACCCTCGAGACCACATCTAATCCTAATCACCTCCCCAAAGCTCCACCTCCTAATAGCACTGTGGCAGGTAGGGTTTCAACAGATGAGTTTTCAGGAGACATAAACACTCCAGTCCACAACACCCAATTTTAATTTTCAATCCTCTGAGCTCATTAAGGGTTTAACTTAACATTCTTGTCAAAGCGATGATGTCTGGAGAATGATAGCAGCGGTGGCTGCTTGTGTTTGCTCAAGTTTTCAAAGGTGTAGAGAAAATTGAAATCTGTAAAGAAGGTTGAGCTCTGCCTGATTTCCCCTCCTACAAGTCACTTCAGGTTAAGCCAACAAACAGAGCTTAACACTTTCAGCTTTCCTTAACCTTTAGTAACTTAGTGAATAAATCATTTATCTGTTCATTCATCATTTAGCCATAAGTTATCCTTGAGCATCTGCTGTGTAGATGTGCCGGATACTCTCTAACCTCTTTTGCCGCGATCAAGATTAAAAGAAAAAGAACAAAAAGCACAAAAGTTCTCCCCAACTAGAACTTACATTCTAGTGGGAGAGATAGAAAATATTCAAGAGATAAAAGATGATTTTTTTTTTTTTCCTAAAGAGAGAAATAAGTCAGGGAAGGGACTTAGTAAATATGTGGTATGTACGTGTGTGTGCGGGGTCAGGGGGCTGCAAATTAAGGAGAGGGAGCAGAACAGGCCACCCTGGAAAAATAACACTGAAGTCAAAACTTGAAAGGAACATGTGTGTCGTGGGGCTGAGCGTGGTAGAAGGGCAGAACTAGGGAGAGCAGTTGGCAAACGCGAAGGCCCCGAGGCAGGGGCAGGCCTGCTCTGCCCGAGGAGCAGCAGGAGGCTGCTGTGGCTGGAGCGGAGGGCCAAGTGGGAGGTGACGTCCGAGTGCTGACGAAGTGCCCTGGAGATCACTGAAGGCTTGGAGATGCTGCTGTAAGAAGGAAGCCACGGGAGGGCGTGGGGTCAATGAGCAGTGTGATTGGCTTACAATGCTGAATAGTTACCTAAATGATGGAAGAGGGGAAAGGGCTGAGCAGGAAGGAAGATCAGCCAGGAAACAATGCAATCACTTTCCAGGAGAGGATGGTGGCTAAGATAAGGCGGTAATCGAAGAGTGGGTGAAAGTAGTCAGATTCGAGATGTTTTAGTGGAATCTCCCAACAGATAGAATGTAAGCCAGGAGTCAAGAGCAGCACAAATTCTTTGGCCTCAAAAAATGGGAGATGGGAGTTGCTATTTATTGTGATGGAGAAGCCTGAGGGGGCAGGAGGGTTGATTTGGTTTCAAGTCAGCATCAGCATCTCTTATTTCATAACAGATGACTTTTGAAAAAAAAGATACTGTTATCTGAGGCACACAATTGTAGAATCTTCTAGATAATCTGCAACCATGAATTGTCCAAAGAACCATACATGCATCACTGCTTAGCTCAATAACTCCTTATCTTCGCTCATCCATGTGACATGGTGTGACTCGCCAAATTTTGGTTCATTACTGTATGATGTATTTTGTTATTCCTATGCTGTAAATTAATGGTCACTCATGCTTAGCAAGCACTTCCTGGGCTTCAGGCAGAGGTTTACCCAAGCTTATTTAGTCGGTTGTTGGCAGAGCTGGGACCTGTTTGCTGGACCTTGAAGCACCTGCCCCTCTGACACACAGATTGGTGCCTAATTGCAAAACTTAATATTGTGCCCCATCAGAAAGAAGGGCTTGATAATATTCTGAATTATCCATCCTCACGCTCAAGAACAGTGAATTCTCGCGGCAGTTGAGTTTTTGCTCAAGTCCCACCCTTGAAAAAAAATGAGCTTCCCTGCGTTAGAGGAAGTGTAACTAGATAACTGCAAGCTTAGTCAAAGGGAAATTTTTGAAATAAAAGACAGCACACATTTGAGGAAGTGGGTTAACATGCCAACAAGAGGTCAAGAGGCCTGGTCAAGAGGCCAACAAAGAATCAGAGAAATCCACACTTCTCCATGATAATTGTTGAAGACTGGATGGCCAGTGCCGAAGCAGTAAACCTCCTGAACTTGTAAGCAGTCGGAGCTGATGATGCTTGAACTTGGTAATGCAGAGACCAGCATGGTGTGTAACACAGTACACAATCAAGGTTTGTAGGGTGAATGAATGCTCTCGGCCTTCTTTTTTTTTTTTTTTTTCCAACTTTCTTTCCCTGAAATGACAGACAGCAATGGAACTAGGAAGACCCAGGCTTCAGTTGACTTATTTACTCTTGATGGTTATCATCATCAAATGTGAACTACAGGAAGCAGATACCAGCTGGTACAGGCCCAAGTATGGAAAAAAGCTTTTGGGTACAACCTCAGTATAGTTTCCGAGGAAAACATATATGCAAGACAAATGTTTCATTTTGCCAAATCTTCTCTAAAAAAAAAAAAATCTACATGCATCTATTATTTTCCCTATGGTTATGATTTTAATAAAATCAAATGAACACTTCTCATTCTGGGTAGATATGTATTCAAATCCCGTAAGTCAGTGGTCATTTAAGATGAATTCTCCCGGTTCCTAGGGCTGCAGGTTTGTTAACCACACCATGTAGGCACAGTGAGGTGCTCTGCTCAACACGCCATAAGTCAGGAAAATCAGAGTGTTGGCTGGACTGAATGCTTGTCGGGAGGCTCTGCGGAAAAAACCCTCCTTGAAGGTTGTTCTTGTTGGCCGAATTCCATCCCTCGAGGTATAGGACTGAGGACTTGCACCTTATTTCCATGCTGAATGTCAGCCAGTGGCTACAGGCCACCTGAATTCCCAGCCTTGGGGTTCCCACCCTTTAGCAGCAGTGTGTCAAATCTTAATGCTTCAGATTTCTGACTTCCTCTTCTGTGATGAACCAGAGAAAAGGCTCAGCTTTTTAAAGGGTTCCTAAGTCATGGCCATCAGGATAATCTCCCTCTCCCAAAGTCAGCTGTGTTCTATACTCTAACTTGTTAATCATGAGTGTAAAACCCATTATACTCACAGCCCTGGGGATCATGCAGGATGTTTATACCAGGTGTGGGGATCTTGGGCACCCTCTTTGAATTCCGTCAAAGGTGTTTCCTCTTGTAGAATCAGCTCCCTTAGATGAAGGTTAGTTAGCTTGTTGCTGTTGTTCAGTTGATCAGTCATGTCCGATTCTTTGTGACCCCATGGACTGCAGCACACCAGGCTTCCCTGTCCTTCCCTATCTCCAGGAGTTTGCTCAATTTCATGTTCGTTGAGAATCAGTGATGCTATCGAATCATCTTATTCGCTGCTGCCCTCTTCTCCTTTGCCTTCAGTCTTTCCCAGAATCAAGGTCTTTTCCAATGAGTCATCAGGTGGTGTTGGGTCAGCTTCAGCTTCAGTCCTTCCAGTGAATATTCAGGGTTGACTTCCTTTAGGATTGACTGGTTTGATCTTCTTGTTGTCTGAGGGACTCTCAAGAACTTCTCCAGTACCACAGATTAAAGGCATCAATTCTTCAGCTCTCAGCCTTCTTTATGGTTCAATTCACAACTGTACATGACTACAGGAAAAACCACAGCTTTGACATACGGACTTCTGTTGGCAAAGTGATGTCTTTGCTTTTTAATATGCTTTTTAATATTTCCTTCCAAGGAGCAAGCATGTTTTAATTTCACGGCTGTAATCACCATCCACAGAGATTTTGGAGCCCAAGAAAACAAAATCTGTCGCTGCTTCTACCTTTTCCCCTTCTATTTGCCAAGAAGTAATGGGGCTGGTAATTAACTTATATGTAGAGTACATCGTGAGACATGCACAAGCTGGAATCAAGATTGCCGGGAGAAATATCAATAACCTCAGATATGCAGATGACACCACCCTTATGGCAGAAAGTGAAGAGGAACTAAAGAGCCTTTTGATGAAACTGAAAGAGGAGAGTGAAAAAGTTGGCTTAAAGCTCAACATTCAGAAAACGAAGATCATGGCATCCGGTCCCATCACTTCATGGGAAATAGATGGGGAAACAGTGGAAACAGGGGCTGACTTTAGTTTGGGGGGCTCCAAAATCACTGCAGATGGTGATTGCAGACATAAAATTAAAAGACGCTTATTCCTTGGAAGGAAAGTTATGACCAACCTAGATAGCATATTCAAAAGCAGAGACATTACTTTGCCAACAAAGGTCCGTCTAGTCAAGGCTATGCCAGTGGTCATGTATGGATGTGAGAGTTGGACTATAAAGGAAGCTGAGCACCAAAGAATTGATGCTTTTGAACTGTGGTGTTGGAGAAGACTCTTGAGAGTCCCTGGGACTGCAAGGAGATACAACCAGTCCATCCTAAAAGAAATCAGTCCTGAATATTCATTGGAAGGATTGATGCTGAAGCTGAAACTCCAACACTTTGGCCACCTGATGCGAAGAGCTGACTCATTGGAAAAGACCCTGGATGCTGGGAAAGATTAAAGGCTGGAGAAAGAGGGGACGACAGAGGATGAGATGGTTGGATGGCATCACTGACTCAATGGACATGAGTTTGAGTGAACTCCAGAAGTTGGTGATGGACAGGGAGGCCTGGTGTGCTGCAGTCCATGGGGTTGCAAAGAGTCGGACATGACTGAGGGACTGAACTGAACTGACTGAATAGGACTGGATATGATGATCTTCGTTTTCTGAATGTTGAGCTTTAAGCCAGCTTTTTCACTCTCCCCTTTCACCTTCACCAAGAGGCTCTTTAGTTCTTCTTCACTTTCTGCCATAAGGGTGGTGTCATTTGCATATCTGAAATTGTTGATATTTCTCCTGGCAATCTTGATTCCAGATTGTGATTCATCCAGCCCAGCATTTTGCATGATGTACTCTGGAGGACAGGAAAGCCTGGTGTGCTGCAGTCCATGGGGTCGCAAAGAGCTGGACCTGAGTTAATGACTGAATACCAACAACAACGCTGCATATACGTTAAATACACAAGGAGACAGTATACAACCTTGTCGTACTCCTTTCCCAATTTGGAACCAGTCTGTTGTTCCATGTAAGATTCTAACTGTTGCTTCTTGACCTGTGTACACATTTCTCAAGAGACAGGTCAGGTGGTCTGGTATTCTCGTCTCTTGAAGAATTTTCCAAAATTTGTTCTGATTCACACAGTCAAAGGCTGTCCCATAGTTAATAAAGCAGAAGTAGATGCTTTTCTGGGATTCTCTTGCTTTTTCAATGATTCAATGAATGTTGGTAATTTGATCTCTGGTTCCTCTGCCTTTTCTAAACCTAACGTGTACATCTGGAAGTTCTTAGTTCACATACTGTTGAAGACTAACTTGAAGGATTTTTAGCATAACCTTACTAGCATGTGAAATGAGCGCAATTGTCTGGTCGTCTGAACATTCTTTGACGCTGCCCTTTTTTGGGATTCGAATGAAAACTTATATTTTCCAGTCCTGTGGCCACTGCTGAGTTTTCCAAATTTGCTGGCATGTTGAGTGCAGCACTTTAACCCATCTTTCAAAATTTGAAATAGCTCAGATGAATTCCATCACCTCCAGTAGCTTTTTTTGTAGTGATGCTTCCTAAGGATCATTTGACTTCACACTCCAGGATATTTAGCTTAGGTGAGTGACCACACCATCGTGGTTATCCAGGTCATTAAGACCTTTTTTGTACAGTTCTTCTGTATATTCTTGCCACCTCTTTTTAATTTCTTTTGCTTCTATTAGGTCCACACCATTTCTCTCCTTTATTTTGCCCATCCTTGCATGAAAATTTCCCTTGATATTTCCAATTTTCTAGAAGAGAAAATCTTTCCCATTCTATTGCTTTCCTCTACTTTTTTGCATTGTGCATTGAAGAAGGCCTTCTTATCTCTTCTTGCTAGTCTCTGAAAGTCTGCATTCAGTTGGGTATATCTTTCCCTTTCTCCCTTGCTTTTTGATTTTCTTCTTTTCTCAGCTATTTGTAAGGCCTCCTCAGACAACTGCTTTGCCTTCTTGCATTTCTTTCCCTTGGAGATGGTTTTGATCACCACCTCCTGTACAATGTTATGAACCTCCACACATATTTCTTCAGGCACTCTGTCTGTCAGATCTAATCCCTTAAATCTGTTTGTCATTTCCACTGTATAATCATAAGGGATTTGATTTAGGTCATACCTGAATGGTCTAGTGGTTTTCCCTACTTTCCTCAATTTAAGTCTGAATTTGGCAATAAGGAGCTGATGATCTGAGCCACAGTCAGCTCCTGGTCTTGTTTTTGCTGATTGTATAGTTTCTCTGTCTTCAGCTGCAAAGAATATAATCAGTCTGTTTTTGGTGTTGACCATCTGGTGATGTCCATGTGTAGAGTTGTCTCTTGTGTTGTTGGAAGAGGGTGTTTGCTATGGCCAATGTGTTCTCTTGATAAAACTCTGTTAGCCTTTGCCCTGCTTAATTTTATACTCCAAGGTCAAACTTGCCTGTTACTCCAGGTATCTCTTGACTTCCTACTTTTGCATTCCAGTCCCCTATGGTGAAAATGACATCTTCTTTTGGTGTTAGTTCCAGAAGTTCTTGTAGGTCATCATAGAATCATTCAATTTCATCTTCTTTGGCATTAGAGGTTGGGGCATAGATTTGGATTACTGTGATATTGAATGATTTGCCTTGGAAATGAACTGAGCTCATTCTGTCATTTTTGAGATTGCATGCAAGAACTGCATTTTTTTGTTGACTACGAGGGCTACTCCATTTCTTCTAAGAGATTCTTGCCCACAGTAGTAGATACAATGGTCTTCTTAATTAAATTCACCCATACCAGTCCATTTTAGCTTACTGATTCTTAAAATGTTGATGTTCACTCTTGCCATTTCCTGCTTGACCATGTCCAATTTATCTTGATTCATGGACCTAATATTCCTGGTTCCTGTGCAATATTGTTCTTTACAGCATCAGACTTTACTTTCATCACCAGACACATCCAGTTAGGTGTCATTTCCGCTTCATTCTTTCTGGAGTTGTTAGTAATCGCCCTCTGCTCTTCCCCAGTAGCTTATTGTACACCTTCTGACTCTGGGGCTTGTCTTCTGGTGACATATCTTTTTGCTTTTTCCTACTGTTCATGGGGTTCTTGCAGGAAGGATACTGGAGTGGTATACCACATGACTTCATCAGTAAACATTTCAGTCTTATTTCATCTACAAACATTTTAGCATGTCTTTGAAATACTAGAAACCATGATCTCATCCAAATTGCATTAATAATTCATATTATAAGAATGCAGTTAGTGCTAATTTTTAAAAACCACAATTATCTTTATTATTTTTAAAAATGTTAAAAAAAAAACAAACTGCTCTCTAGTTGCAGTGTGGGAGCTTCTCATTGTAGTGGCTTCTCTTGTTGCATAGTCCTGGCTCTAGGGCAAGCAGGCTTCAGTAATTCCAGCATGCAGGCTCAGTTGTAGCTCACAGGCTTAGCTGTGGCATGTGGGATCTTCCCAGACCAAGGATTGAACCGGTGTCCCTTGCATTGCATGGCAGATTCTTAACCACCGGAATACCAGGGAAGCCCCCAGTTTTAAAATTGTCTCATAAATGTCATGACTCCCTCTTCCTCTCCCCCTATTTCTCTCAAGTTTGCTTGTTTAAATCAAAATTGAGAATAGATGAACTCTTTTTTCTGATGAACTTGATTTTTAATGAAACTAGACCATTTGTCTTGGAGACTTGCTTAGAGTCTGGAGTTTGCTAATTGCATCGGTATGTAGGATTTTTCTTTGTCCCCCGTACTTCCTGTAAGTTGGTAATTGGCTCCAAGGCTTGATCAGATGAGGATTTCTTTTTTGGGGTAGACTACTCTGTCAGGCTTCAGCAATACGTGAACCGTGAACTTCCAGATGTGCAAGCTGGTTTTAGAAAAGGTAGAGGAACCAGAGATCAAATTGCCAACATCTGCTGGATCATTGAAAAAGCAAGAGAGTTCCAGAAAAACATCTATTTCTGCTTTATTGACTATGCCAAAGCCTTTGACTGTGTGGATCACAATAAACTGTGGAAGATTCTGAAAGAGATGGGAATACCAGACCACCTGACCTGCCTCTTGAGAAATCTGTATGCAGGTCAGGAAGCAACAGTTAGAACTGGACATGGAACAACAAACTGGTTCCAAATAGGAAAAGGAGTACGTCAAGGCTGTATATTGTCCCCCTGCTTATTTAACTGCTATGCAGAGTACATCATGAGAAACGCTGGGCTGGAAGAAGTACAAGCTGGAATCCAGATTGCCGGGAGAAATATCAATAACCTCAGATATGCAGATGTCACCACCCTTATGGCAGAAAGTGAAGAGAAACTAAAAAGCCTCTTGATGAAAGTGAAAGAGGAGAGTGAAAAAGTTGGCTTAAAGCTCAACATTCAGAAAATGAAGATCATGGCATCTGGTCCCATCACTTCATAGGATATAGATGGGGAAACAACAGTGGAAACAATGTCAGACTTTATCTTTTTGGGCTCCAAAATCACTGCAGATGGTGACTGCAGCCATGAAATTAAAAGATGCTTACTCTTTGGAAGGAAAGTTATGACCAACCTAGATAGTATATTGAAAAGCAGAGACATTACTTTGCCAACAAAAGTCCGTCTAGTCAAGGCTATGGTTTTTCAGTGGTCATGTATGGATGTGAGAGTTGGACTGTGAAGAAGGCTGAGCGCCGAAGAATTGATGCTTTTTCACTGTGGTGTTGGAGAAGACTCTTGAGAGTCCCTTGGACTGCAAGGAGATCCAACCAGTCCATTCTGAAGAAGATCAGCCCTGGGATTTCTTTGGAAGGAATGATGCTGACGCTGAAACTCCAGTACTTTGGCCACCTCATGCGAAGAGTTGACTCATTGGAAAAGACTCTGATGCTGGGAGAAGGGGACGACCAAGGATGAGATGGCTGGATGGCATCACGGACTCGATGGACGTGAGTCTGAGTGAACTCCGGGAGCTGGTGATGGACAGGGAGGCCTGGCGTGCTGCGATTCATGGGGTCGCAAAGTCGGACACGACTGAGTGACTGAACTGACTGAACTGAACTCTGTCAGGAGGTGCACCCTACATAAATGCGTTTTCTGTATCCATCCACTCATCACTGGGCGTTTGGGTTGCTTGCATGCCTTAGTTGTTGTAAATAATGCTGTGATGAACATGGATGTGCTATCCTCTCTCCAAGACCACGCTTTCAGCTCTTTTGGGTACATACACAGAAGGGGGATTACTGGATCCTATGGGAGTTCTAGTTTTAATATTTTGAGGAACATCTGTATGATTTCCATAGCAGCCGCACCGTTCACGTTCCCAAGTCCAGTGCACAGAGTCCCAGTCTCTCCACGTTCTCACCAGTGTGTCTGTTCTCTTTGATGACGGTCACCCTCATGGCTGTGCAGCGACACCACACTGTGGTATGACTGGCATTGCCCTGAGGGCTGGTGACGCTGCACATCTCTCGTGTCCTTATGGTCACTCGCACATCTTTGCTTGAGAAATATCTCATCCTTTGTCCCTTTCTAAATGTTTTGTTGTTGTTGTTGAGTTGTAGGAGTTCCTTACGTGTTCTGGACACTCACCCCTTAACAGATATGTGATTTGCAAATAGTTTCTTTTCATGGGTTGCCTGCCACTCCGTTGATTTTCTCCTTTGATATGCAGCCATTTTTGAGTTTTATGTCACCTGTGTTGTCTATTTTTCTTTTGGTTGCTTGTGTTTTTGGTGTCATATCCAAAACATAACACTGACAAATTCAGTGTCATAAAGCTCTTCTCTTATGTTTTCTTCTTGAAGTTTTACAGTTAGGTCTTACAATTAGGCCTTTAATACATTTTCAGTTAATAGATGGTATAAGGTAAGTGTCCAACTTCATTTTTTTGCTTGTGGATATAAAGTTTTCCCAAGGCTGTCCTTTCAAAAGGCCCCATTGTGTGGTCTTGGTACCCTTCTCACAGTTTATTGGAGGACCAGTTTAGTTCAGTTCAGTTGCTCAGTTATGTCTGACTGTTTGCAGCCCTATGGACTGCAGCATATCAGGCCTCCCTGTCCATCACCAACTCCTGGAGTTTACCCAAACTCAGGTCCACTGAGTTGGTGATGCCATTCAACCATTTCATCCTCTGTTGTATCCTTCTCCTGCCTTCAATCTTTCCCAGCATCAGGGTTTTTTCCAGTGAGTCGGTTCTTTGAATCAGGTGGCCAAAGTATTGGAGGATATGTACCATAAAAGTTTTTAGTGAGTTCAGTTGACGAAGAAGGAAGGAGTGATGCCAGCCTCTGTCCGCACGTTGCACTCTATGCTCAAACTGAAACTGGTACCACTGTGGTCTGGCCTCTCCCTGAGGGGGATAGGGCAGGAGAAGCTACAGTGTTGGTATCTGTCTTGGGTAACAGCTCTGACGGTTCTGTACCACTCCATCCTCAGTAGCTTGTTCAAAAGGTGAAAGAGATGAGTCAGAGGCAACTCAGCCAGGAGGGGTGCAGGAGGGGCCAAGCTGTCTCCTTTCAAGTCCAACTCAGCTCTGAAGCAGGGTCCACTTCTTCCCATCCTCCCCAAGGGTATTTCTACAGATGTGGGGCTTCCTTCTCAATGATTCATTTGCTGCGAAGTCCTAGTTATTAAAAGACAAAGGTGGTTGTAGTAGAGGAGGTGGTGGCTATGGATCTCTACTCAATTGCTTTATTTTATTTAGCAGAATCAAAACCCAGACCATTTCTGGGTCAGGTCATAGTGACCAGCGTAAGATTCTTACTTTTCCTTTCCTTCTCTCGTTGTTTAAGAGGAGATATTTACAAATAGAAGAACTTCAAGAAGCTCCCTGCGTAACCACACTTTGCCTGACTATCCTCTGAGGGCAACACCACCTAAGGATTCCCATGGAGCCCTTTGGAAAGGATTGTGCATGTTCAGTCACTAAGTCATGTCCCACTCTTTGTGACTTCATGGACTCTAGCCCACCAGTTTCCTCTGTCCATGGGATTTTCCAGGCAAGAATATTGGAGTGGATTGCATTTCTTTCTGCAGGGATCTTCCTGACCCAGGGTTCAAACCTGAGTCTCCTGCATTAGCAGGCAGATTCTTTACCACTGAGCTACCTCTAAGGGCATACCATTTAAGAAGAGTTTTAAGCCAGTGTTTTTCAGATTGCAGGTTCAGTTCAGTTCAGTTCAGTCGCTCAGTCATGTCTGACTCTTTGCGACCCCATGAATCGCAGCACGCCAGGCCTCCCTGTCCATCACCAACTCCTGGAGTTCACTCAGACTCACATCCATCGAGTCCGTGATGCCATCCAGCCATCTCATCCTCTGTCGTCCCCTTCTCCTCCTGCCCCCAATCCCTCCCAGCATCAGAGTCTTTTCCAATGAGTCAACTCTTCGCATGAGGTGGCCAAAGTACTGGAGTTTCAGCGTCAGCATCATTCCTTCCAAAGAAATCCCAGGGCTGATCTCCTTCAGAATGGACTGGTTGGATCTCCTTGCAGTCCCAGGGACCCTCAAGAGTCTTCTCCAACACCACAGTTCAAAAGCATCAATTCTTCGGTGCTCAGCTTTCTTCACAGTCCAACTCTCACATCCACACGTGACCACTGGAAAAACCATAGCCTTGACTAGACGGACCTTTGTTGGCAAAGTAATGTCTCTGCTTTTGAATATACTATCTAGGTTGGTCATAACTTTTCTTCCAAGGAGTAAGCGTCTTTTAATTTCATGGCTGCAGTCACCATCTGCAGTGATTTTGGAGCCCAAAAAAAATAAAGTCTGACACTGTTTCCACTGTTTCCCTGTCTATTTTCCATGAAGTGATGGGACCAGATTGCAGGTAGGATATACTAACTCTCTTCCAGAAATTTAAGAATTTGTTTGCACTTTGGTGGTAATCTTTAAAAAACTAATACAAGCATATTCTGACATCATCAGAATGAACATCAGAATGTGTTTGTGTTTAGGGTCTCCTTAAGATGTGCTGGGCTTCCCTGGTGGCTCAGATGGTAAAGAATCTGCCTGCAGTGCAGGAGACCAGGGCTCCACCCCGGTCTGGTACAATCCCCTGGAGAACAGCTACCCACTCCAGTATCCCTACCTAGAGAATTCCATGGGTGGAGGAACCTGGCAGGCTACATTCCATTAGATATACCAGCACTATTCTGATAATTTCCAGATAATGGGACCTAAAGAGAAACAGACTTAATACATTCTATTCCAGCCGAATGTGAAAATGAAAGTCTCTCAGTCGTGTCCATGTCTCTTTGAGACCTCCTGATCTATACAGTCCGTGGAATTCTCCAGGCCAGTATACTGGAGTGGGGAGCCTTTCCCTTCTCCAGGGGATCTTCCCAACCCAGGGATCGAATCCAGGTCTCCTGCATTGCAGGTGGACTCTTTACCAGCTGAGCTACCAGGGAATCCCCAGCCAAGTGTAGTCAAATTGTATTAACCATGTATTGCATAAGCAGAGAGTCATCATAGTTTCATCATAAAAAAGCAAGGGCTAAATTGGTTAGTTACAACTAATAATCCAAGGGAGACAAACCATGCTGAACTCAGAAGAACCTTCCTTCTGACCAGATTCTTTCTGTCAGTGGCAATTTAATTTCATCAAAGTAACATTATTCTAAATATTGAATTACTGATTTTGCTTCAATATTATCATCTTGTAGTTTTGATTGTGCCTGCGCTAAGTTGCTGCAGTCATGTCTGACTCTGTGTGACCCCATGGACTGTAGCCCTCCAGGCTCCTCTGTCCATGTGATTTTTCAGGCAAGAATACAGGAGTGGGTTACTATTTCCTCCTCCAGAGGATCTTGACAACCCAGGGATCGAACCTACATCTCTTATGTCTCCTACATTAGCTGGTGGATTCTTTACCACTGTGCCACCTGGGAAGCCCTCTGTAGTTTTGATTAGAAGTCATTTTAAAATTTGATTTAGTTTTGTGGTTGTATGAGAGCTACAAATTGGAGATTATATTTGGTTTTATTTATCTTTTATTTTATCCATTAATTTCTAAACTTTCTGACTGCACGGCATGAGGGATCTTAGCTCCCCAACCACTTGCAGTGGGAGTGCAGAGTCTTAACCGTTGGACCCGCCAGGGAAGACCCTACATTTGGTTTTAAATTCACATGTATTTAAGGAATGTTATAATTTGAAAACTGTCAATTTTGGGAGATGCTGAAGAATCCAGTTATCATCCAGCTTCCCACAAAGAAAAGCTCAAATCAACGCGGATTCACTGCTGAATTTTACAAAACATTAAAAAAAATTGACATAATTCTTCATAAGCTCTTCCAAAAAATAGAAGAGAGGGAAATCTTTCCTAGCTCATTCCATGAGACCAAAACCTGATACCAAAACTGGACAATGGCATCAGAAGAAAGTTACAAATCAATATCCTTTACGAGTATAAATGCAAAAATCCTCAACGGAATACTAGCAACTGAATTCAGCAATATGTAGAAAGGATTATACACCAAGATCAAGTGAGAATTACTCCAGAACTTCAGGTTGGTTTAACATACAAAAACCAACCAATGTGATGTCATCTTAATAGTATAAGGGGGGAAAATGATCTCATTAGACATAGAAAAAGCCTGTGACAAAAGTCTAACATTTGTTCATGATAAAAACAGAAAGGAAACGAGGAATAGAAGGGAACTTCCTCAATCTAATAAAAGACATCTCCAACCCAGCCCCAGCTAACATCTTAGTTAATGGTGAAAGACTGAAAGCTTTATCACCAAGCTTAGGAACAGCACACTCTCTATTTAACATTGTATTAGAGGTTCTAGTTGAGGCAGTTAGGCAAGAAAAACAAAAGGCATCTGGATTAGAAAGGAAGAAGTAAAACTGTATCTATTTACAGATGACATAATCTTGTATCTAGATTCCTTCTAAGGTATTCACCATGAAAACACCTGTATGAGATAATAAACAAATTCAGTGATATTGCAGGATACAGGGGATTCCCAGGTCATGCAGTGGTAAAGAATTCACTTGCCAATGCAGCAGATGCAAGAGACATGGGTTAGATCCCTGGGTCGGGAAGATCCCCTAGAGTAGAAAATGGCAACCCTTTCCAATATTCTTCCTTGGAAAACTTCATGGACAGAGGAGCGGCCGTGGGGTCGCAGAGTCAGATGTGACTGAGTGACTGAGCACGCACACACACACAGAGGTTACAAGATAAATGTAAAACTAATTTTGTTTCTGTATACTAGCAATGAAGAATTTCATATTTAAATTAGGAAAATAATTCCATTTACTTCAAAGCATCAAAAAGAATAAAACAATTAGGAATAAACCAAAGAAGTACAAGGCTATCACACTGAAAACTAAAAGAGATTGAAAGAGATTGAAAGAAGACTAAATATACGGAAAGCTACCCATATTCATGGAGTGGAAGACTTAATCTTGCCAATATGGCACTATTCCCCTCACTTGGTCTAGAGACTCAGTTCAGTTTCTGTCCAATCTGGCTGGTTCTTTTGTAGAAATTGAAATGCTGATCCTAAAATTTATTCTTTTTTGTCCTGTGCTCTGTAGGATATTTAGCAGCGTCTCTAGGCTCTACCTTGAGAGTCCTTTGACCTTACTCTTGAGAGTCTGTTGGACTGCTAGATCAAACCAGTCCATGCTAAAGGAAGTCAACCCTGAACATCCATTGGAAGGACTGAAGCGGAAGCTGAAGCTCTGATCCTCTGGCTACCTGATGCGAAGAGCTGACTTATTGGAAAAGACCCTGATGTTGGGAATGATTGAAGGCAGGAGAGGAAGAGGGGAAGACAGAGGATGAGATGGTTGGATGGCATCACCGACTCAGTGGACAAGAGTTTGAGTAGGCTCCGGGGAGTAGTGATGGACAGGGAGGCCTGGCGTGCTGCGGTCCACGGGGTCACAGAGCATCAGGCATGACTGAGCGACTGAACAGCAAGTGGTTTCTACTTGCTTGATGCCAATTCTCATCAACTCTTGGGTAAAATGGGCTTTGGAAACTAGAGATTTGGAATTTCCCTCAGGCCTGGAAGCATTATATGCCAAGGAGGTGTGGGGAGGCACCAGTATCATCTGCTACAGTTAACCCCTGTAGCACTCGGGGGGGCTTCCCAGGTAGCACTAGCGGTAACAGGATCTGCTTGGCAGAGCAGGAGACACGGAAAACAAGGGTTCGATCCCTGGACCGGGAAGGTCCCCTGGAGAAGGAAATGGCAACCCACTCCAGTATTTTTGCCTGAAAAACTCCATGGACAGAGGAGTCTGGCAGGGTGCAGTCCATGGGGTTGCGAAGAGTCGGACATGGCTGAGCACACACATAGCACTCAGAACCATTTTTGTCCTACATTAACTCACTTCATGCGGTACTGGTTCTTCCAGGTGATGGCTGGTCACGGTTGAAAAAGAATTTAAAAAATCATCATGATAGAGAGATTAGGGGGACAGCTATATTTCCTGTTTCTTAATATGGTCTTAAGGCCATATTAGACACTCATCTTCTCCCTCCTCTTCCACCCATTTGAGATTCTCCTCACTCCTCCCTGGTGGCTCAGACAGTAAAGCATCTGTCTACAATGCAGGAGACCTGGGTTTGATCCCTGGGTTGGGAAGATTCCCTGGAGAAGGAAATGGCAACCCACTCCAGTACTCTTGCCTGGAAAATCCCATGGGCGGAGGAGCCTGGTGTCCATGGGGTCGCAGAGTCGGACACGACTGAGTGACTTCACTTCACTTCATGCTTGGTGAGCAATCTTTTTCCTCTTTTTTTGGCCACACCATGCCACCTGCAGAACTTCCATGACTGGGGATGGAATGTTCCCCCTGCAATGGAAGGGCAGGAATTGTAGCCTCCAGAGTTATTTCAACTGGACCACCAGGAGAGCCCTCTTCTTGCACTTCTGGTCTGGGCTGCTCACCAGGGGCGGGGGTGACCCAGACTGTGCCCCCATAACTGGGGCCTTACCAGGCTGTCATGGTAATTATCCACTCCCAGTCATGACTTGACGTGGAAGCATGAAGACGTGCCCCAGGGAATTCCCTGTGTTTTGCAAACACTCCTTCTTACCTCATTATGTAGATGTAACTGTATCTCCTCATAATAATTGGAGATGAATTACTCTGGCCTACAGCACTTCCCTTTTCCATCTTCTGGTTTATTGGCACGTTGCTTAGTTGCCAAGTTGTGTCTGACTCTTTGTGACCCCATGGACTGTAGCCCGCCAGGCTCCTCTGTCCATGGGATTCCCCAGACAAGAATACTGGAGTGTGTTGCCATTTCCTTCTCCAGGGGATCTTCCCAACTCAGGGATTGAACCCACGTCTTCCGCATCACAGGTGGATTCTTTATTGCTGAGCCACCAGGGAAGCCCCTATTGGCATGAGGAGGTCAGAATAACCAGGTTTTAGCTACATAGTGGAGTCCTATATCCTTTTGCAAAACACCTCATCCCCCATCAGGAGACTGAGACTTCTAGTCCAGCCAAACTTGAAGTGCAGATTCTTCAGGGGGACCCTACGAGTGGTGATGAGAGATGCCACTAGACACCCATCCCTTGGTCCCCAGAACTTTGGGGCTTCTACCAATTGGAATCCAGCACCCCCATCCCTCAGTATTCACCTACCAACTGGTGCCTTCGTTGTGCTATCTCAGGCCCTTCTAGGTGATGTTCTATACAGCAGGATCACTGGACCCCACGGTTGTGCCCATTTTGACATAAGATGGAGCCCTTGGTTTTGCGGCACGTATCGGGATTCAGTCAGAGGAGCAGAGCCGTTGTGAGTGACATAGTGACTAGGTATTCTTTTCCTTTTTTTTGGCATGTTATGTGGCCTTTGGGACCGTAGTTCCCCGACCAGCCCTGGAAGCGGAGTCTTAACTGCTGGACTGCCAGGGAAGTCCCTCAAAAGTTTTTTTTTTTTAAATAAAAATTCATAATCATCTCTTTCCATAAGTAAAATGCCAGAGTATTCAAAGCATTGTATAGCAACAAAAAAATTTTAGTAATGTCCCACGCACTATTTGAAACACACTTATACTAAACAATTATTCAGTTTATGAATTATTCATTATTCAATGAAATGAAAACTCAGTTTCACTGGGTGTCCTGTGTTTTTGTTAAATGTAGCAACCCTAAACGGTATAGTCTTCAGATACATACCACTTTCTTCATGTTTCCTCATGATACAACCATTTAGGAACCTGTTTTGAAAATACCAGCTAGTTGTGAACATAAAGAGGGTGACTTGTCTTCCCCTAGTGGCGAATCCAGTCAAGTGGTAATTCAAGGTCGCACTTAATCACTTTAACTGAACACTTACTGTCAGCTGCAAAGTGTGAAAAAAAAAAGGTCCTTGCATTTACAGAGCTTGCCACCTAGAGAAGGGGATGTATTTTGGGGGATGCTATAAAATCTCTCCTCAGGCAGTGTCTCTGACAGACATGAAGGGACAGGTGGGCACAAAGGTGTCTTCCATGTATGCACATGGTGGAGGTCTCCCAGGAAGATTTCAGACCGGATGGTGCCCCTTTATTCTGAAACACTCAGAATCATCTTTTTTTTTTGGCTGCCTCACACAGCATGAGGGATCTTAGTTCCCTGACCAGGGATTGAACCTGGGCCCACAGCTGTGAAAAGTTCGGAGTCCTAACCACTGGACCACCAGGAAATTCTTCATGTCTTTTTAAAAGTTAAATTCCAGAGGATTAAAGCATGATAACATCTGGATCAGACAGTGGTACACAAAAAGGCACGTTGCTATTTTATCATACATTTAAGGCCTAAATCCAGTCTTTTGGAAAAATGGTCCATCTTTCTAATGGAGAGATAGGAAAATGTTTTCTTCTTATTCAGTCATTCACTTTCCCCTCTGCTCCTTCTGATGGATCCAGGAAATTTGGGGAAGTAGGACCGTGGAGGGATTGGCAAGTCACTGTGAGGAGAAATGTTTATTGAGTAACTTTTCTTTGACTATGCCACACAGATCTTTCCCAACCAGGGATTGAACCCCTGCCCCCAGAGCTTGAAGTCTTAAACACTGGACCACCAGGGAAGAGAGAAATGTTTAATTTAAAAGTGCTACTGAGAGATGTAATTTTTCCATTTTTTCCCTCTTCCCAAGACCTTTTTATAAGCCAGAATATTGACTCCGCCTGCTTTTTCACTGTTGGTCAACTACCAACCGTGAGCTACCATGCAGAAGAAAAAAAAACTGGATGTTACCGGTATTTGTCATTAGTGTTAAGTAACAGGGGCGTCTCTTGTGCATCAGAGATGAATTATTAGAGATGAAATTATTAACATTCACTTCCCTGTACATTTTGGGAAAATATTTGAGGACGCTTACTAAAAACACATGAGGATTCTCACTTTGAATGTCAACTTCAGATCAATTTACATGCGGGACTGGGGAGTCTCCTTCAAGAGCGTATCCGGAGAAGAAACGTTGGCCAAAGGGAACAGCATACTTTGAGGGGGCAGGGTCTGCATTATGACTGCAGACTCACTGGCTGGAGGCTGTGCCCGGCCAAGTCTAAACACAAGGTTGTGGAAAAAAAAGCAAAGACTGTGTGAGAGCTCCCCGCCCGGGGTGGACCCTTCAGGACACCAACGCCGGGCGCGGCCCACCCGGCACGGGAGCAGCCCCTCTGCTGCGAACACCTCACGGAGGCAGCAGCCACAGCACCTGTGATGCTCACGTTCCATCAGTTCAAGCAAAACCACCATGGAATCCAAGACTCAGTGTTTATTACAGAAATGGTTAAAAATGTTTAAAAAAGAATGGCAGTGGGCATTAAGACAAAGCACACACGAAATAAGATACAAACACTGGCAACACTGGCTGTGTTTTCATAGAAACACTGGAAATATGGCCGTGTCCTTCTGTATCTCAGTAAGACATACAAACGGAAACACCCACTTGGTTCAAATTCTAGGTTTCCCTCACTTGACAATTATTTCCTACGCACTTTTTCTGCGCGAGGCACCACACTCTGGTAGGTACTGGGGATACAGTGCCAAGTGTATATTCCTGAGCTCACAGAGCTTCTGGTCCCCTGGGAGGGGCAGACAGACACCAGCTGAAACGAACACAAACGTGTCAGGTAGTACAAGGGTTACAGGGATGGGGAGGAGGTAGGAAAACCTTCTGAACACTTCCAAATTCTTAGGAGCAATCTGAGGCTGCTTTGAAGGTAGGTTTGGGGAAAAGATGTTATACAAACTATATATATATATACACACACACACATATATATACACTTAAAAAATTTATTTGACAGTGCCGAGTCTTAGTTGTGGCATGCAGAATCTAGTTTCCCTAACCAGGGATCAAACCCGGGGCCCCTGCATTGGGAGCTCAGGGTCTTAGCCACTGGACCACCAAGAAGTCCCTAAATATATATTTTTGAAATAACTTTATATGTTGCAAATTTCTGGTCAAGATTTTAAAGCTCGTAGTTCTAGAGCAGCATTTACCCTTTTCTAATTAGAACCTATGCTAAGTGTTTATGGGTGTACCAGTGGCAGTCGGAGAAGGCGATGGCGCCCCACTCCAGTCCTCTTGCCTGGAAAATCCCATGGGCAGAGGAGCCTGGTGGGCTGCAGTCCACAGGGTCGCTAAGTCGGACATGACTGAGCAACTTCACTTTCACGCACTGGAGAAGGAAACGACAACCCACTCCAGTGTTCTTGCCTGGAGAACCCCGGGGACGGGGGAGCCTGGTGGGCTGCCGTCTGTGGGGTCGCACAGAGTCGGACACGACTGAAGCGACTTAGCAGCAGCAGCACAGTAGCCAGCGTCGTGTGTGTACATGTGTTTACAGACCCATGTCACTATGTATATATTAATCTGTATTACATATGAATACATGATTTCCAGCTGTAATGACACAAATCTTCCACATAAATGCTGATTATATCCACCCTCTCCAAGAGCTATCAGTATCACATATCTGAGGGAGTTTATTGCTGCTCTCAAGTATATAGTATTTGCAAGCAAACTATTTTTTTGGAAAAAAATACTTAGCATCTGACAAGTAAGCACATCTTGATTAAGCTACATGTGGACCACAATGAAGAATGGGATGGAACTGCATTTTCAGGTCTGCAAGATGCAGCAGAACAGAGGAGTTTTTGTTTGAGGCCGCTCAGATGTTTGTTCATTGAAAACCACAGGGGATCCTAAACCCCAAAGACACACACACTCCCACACCCAGGGACCTAGCGGCTTCAGCAGCGTCTCTGCCTTTTAATGCCCTAGTTTTCCCTCTGCCACGTCCCACAAAGGCACTGTTCCCAGACGGAAGCAGCGTTTTTCCTGTGGAAAATCCCAGGCCCGAGTGCAGGGCAGGCCGGCTGCCCTGACCCAGCGCGGAAGCCGGCGAGGGCAGGGTCCTCTTGACAGTGACAAGTTCCCACAGATGGATGGGGCCTTTCCAGCGAAGGGCCAGTCCTGATCTGCTTTAAACCAAAGGCCTCTGGTCAGTGGATCAGAGGTGTGTTTGGGTCCCTGGAAGGATTCTGCAGCAGAGAACTGCCCTGGTGGGGGGCCCCTGACCATGTACTCCCCAAGGGGCTGGATGGTGGCCCAGAGGAGCACGAGGTGCTCTGGAGAGGACAGGCGGGGCACCACGGCCCTTCCCAGTGCGGCTGCTTTCAACCTCTTCTTCCGCCCAGAAGACCCCGCGGACCACTCTAAACGAGCCCGGCTGGACTAGATGAGCTGGGTGGTGCCATCTCTCTTCCCTCTCAGTCCCGCTGCAACGCCTGAAGCTGAGAACTTGGCCTCAGAGGTAGCCAGAATTCTTACACTTCCTTTCTCTGCAGGAGCTCCATGAATAAGCCAAAATAGCAAAATCATTTAAACATAAGCTACAGATGCCTTTGAGAGGTTTTACATAATTTTAAAAACTTAGGTTTCCTTCCTAGTTCATTTCCTCCCACACTCTGATGATAAATAACTTGCATTTCCTTGAGTGCATGCAGGCTGAGCAGAAGCGATACCTGAATATTGCCCCACAGTGGACAGAAGCCGGCTTGCTGTTAAGAAGTGACACAGATGAGCCATGAAAACAAATGCCACCCCTCAGGATGTTAGTTATCAGAAGTTGACGATGCACATTATTCTTAGTTTTCACTAAAGCCACCTGCTTCTTTCCCACTGACTCACTCTACTTACTGTTTCTCAGTAGCATTTTCTGATCCCAAGGCTTTACATACACTGTCACTAATGTGACACACTCCCATATCTTAAGAGATAACAGTAACTTCTCTACTCAGACTGTTTCCCATTTCTCTGTAATTTTAGGGATTATGCCTTCTAATCAGAAGCTATTGTCCTAATGTTCTGAAACAGGAAGGCTTAATGTACATATAGTAAAAGATGACACGGTTTTAATCCTAAACTGTGGAAGGGACGGGTAACTGTCATGTAGAGGCCAATGTAACTGGTACGTGTGTGTGCACACTCAGTTGCTTCAGTGTCCGACTCTGTAACCCCCTGGACTGTAGCCCGCCAGGCTCCTCCATCTATGGGATTTTCCAGGCATGAATACTGGAGTGGGTTGCCATGCCCTCCTCTAGAGGATCTTCCTGACCCAAGGACTGAAACCACATCTCTTGCAACTGGTATAAATGTGACTGGTATAAACAGAGAGAATCCTCCTGAAAATCTATAAGGACCACGTTTCTGGCATGTGCAGCTGTTTTCCAGAGTAAGCTACTTTTTCAGAAAATCAACTGATGGTGGTATTCAGGTTCTTCTTTGAACAAGACCAAATGTTCTAAATATCTCCTGAAAAATAGTGAACTGTAATGCTGCAAGGGAGACGAACGAACAATACACAGCGACAGCACCAGCTGACGGGAACACAAGCACCCCCAAACCACACAACAGCACAGGGGTGCTTATGGTAGCATGAGGGAGTCAGAGGGTATCTTCTGGACTTAACGCCTCTCATCCGAGGCAGGTCCAATGACAGGCCTTTCAAGACTTGACACATAGCAAAGGATGCAGAAAACTTCCTGAAATTCATTTTAAATAGTGAAGTGCTTGCCTGTATTTTTAGGACCTGCGATCTGAAGATGCTTTTTCTTCCCCGACATGGGCAATCTTCTTTTGAGAGTTACTAAGAAGAGCAAAAAGCCCAGGCTCCCATTCTGACTCTTTCAAGACTCAATGTTTCAGGGGTCATTCCTGGTCACACACTGTCCTGCTGCAGAAACTCTTCACTTATTTTGCTTCCACTGTTTTCACCTTCATTCGAATAGTTTCCTGAATCTTGACTAGCCTGGGAATTGTACTCTTCATGAGCTTCATCAATTTCATTAGTCTCTTCTATTTCAGTAATAATGCTTGCATTTTCAATTATAAAACATATTTCCGTTTGTTCCTCAGAAGTGGAAAGGAGTAGATTCCTTAGTGGCTGATCAGAGAAATACTAATTCAAAAGGGAAAGAACAGAAATAGATTATTTAAAAGAACAAAAAGTGATTTCCGAGTTCCAAGAAGCTTCAGTTTCTTAAATCCTTTATCTAGAAATCCTATCTTTTGACATGCATATTAAAAAGCGAGCCAAGAGCATATCCACTGCACTATCGTGCTCAGAAAAAAACCACCACCAGTGAGGTCACGTACATCTCAGTAGTGTTTTGGGGAAATGATCCAAACAGTCTCTAAGAAAACTCCACTGTGCTGTGAGGGGTAGGGGGTGGAAGGGCGTGGTGGGTAAGGAAGGAATGGGAGGGCACTGGGATTGGGGACATTTTATTGTGAAATAATAAAAATGTTGGTACCCAATCCGAAAACATCCAGAAGGAGCACAAGGGAGAAGTTAACTTTTTCCCAGTTCCGCTAAAAGTAACTTGCTAGTCTTAAAGTTCTTTAAGTAACAGCTCTCAACAGAAGAGCACATAGAAACGACACTAGAAAACTCAGGGATAAGAGGGTGAAACAGCTCACGCGGACAGAGTGCTGGCGCAGCGGAGGGTCTTTCTGGTCTCCCGCCCTCGCTCCTCACAGTTCTACGGGATGGCGCTGCTGGTGCTGCTTTATAGCTACGGGCACTTGTGCAACTGCTCTCAACTGAGCTGCGCACATTCACAGCCAGTCAGTGAAATACACTACAGCCCGTCGTGAGCCACCTTCTGGCCTCTAGCTCCACAGCCTGAGAACCTGAAGCAAGGCAGGCATCGTGGGAGCCACTCCAAGTGCAGACGCCACCCCCGGACAGCGTCCACGCTGACGGTCATCACGTCGTGCTTCCACTAACTATGCCAGCCACATGGACGTGCCAGCCAAAACACCAAGGTGCTGCGAGAGGAAAAGCTTGTTTCTCTATCTCGTTTTCCGTGATTTCATCTACAGAATAAAGTTTTTGCACTGGCAACAATGTTTTAACCTTTCTGGGAATACAGGTGGTAAAACAAGTGCCACAGCAGCCAAACTGCCAGAAAAACATGGGATTAAGGACACATTCTTCTATTCCATGTTACATTCTATTACATGACTGCTTCTGAAGTCAGTTTTCTAAAACTCTGAAGGAAAAAACCCAGGTCAGTCTGTATTATTTTTTGAATATCAGGAACACATCTATATTCTGTTGCAATCAAATATATTTCCCTTTTATTTTCAGAAAAATCCAGCTAGCTGTTGACCAAGAAAAGTTACCTACCTCTTCAACAGAGGAAGGAGGTTTACTTGATGGAAAGAACACATATTTGATACATCTCAAGAAGACTCTCACAACATAAATGACCACAGGAATAGAAAACAATGCAGTGCAAATTCCAGCTATAAGCCAGGTTTTGGAAGTGTTTCCTAAAAAGAAATAAATGGTGTTTAGCATCAATATAGGTTTTGACACACAAATATATTAAGACTGCTGACAGTTTGTGTGAAAGAAATACAGCCATGTGAAAGGAAATTTACATTGTTAAATAATACCAATAACATAAAAAATTCACAACTAAGGGATTTCCACATGATAATTATATCAAAGATTATATAAAAAATAAAAGTCTCATTAAATTCTAAGAGTAATAAAAGAAATTAATTATGTGGGTATGCAAGAAATATAAAGCATGCAAAAACCATTGAACTAAGCTGAGTATTAAAAATATTTTCTAAAACTCAGTGTAAAGTTTTGTGAAGGTCAGTGTAAAGGTCTGATTTTGACTTAAATATTCCATTAAGAAAATATTCTCTATATTTTTGTGGCAAAACACAAATATTTTACAGTTTTCAACGAACTGGTTATTTTTTGTTAAATCTGGCGACATTAAAAAAGGAAAAGTATAATGAAAGCTCCTGACCTGGTTTTGTTGTCTCACACACAGTACCACTAAAACTGCTCCCTCTGTTCCGCCTGTCACTTTCAATGAGTGCTCTGGCTTTGACACAATACACAGTCAGCGGTTTCAAGTTCGGAAAGGTAAAATCGGTTCTTTTCTCTACAACTTTTCTCTATAAAAAAAATAAGTAAATCATTGATAAAATTTAGAACCCCAAGAAATCATAGAGGGAATATCTGTTTTCTGAATTCCTTAAATATTCATTCTAAGATTAGCCTCTCCCAAACACTTGGTATATTTTAAGAAATATTAATTTATTTTGGACAACACATCATTACCAAACTCAAAAGTGAAACATGCTCCTGCCAAAAGAATACCATATAGTCCTAAGACAACTCGAAGTTATTTTATCAGTACATACCGATTTGGCTGAATTACCATCGTGTTACCTCTGGTTAGTGGCAGAACAATTAAGTGCAGGGGGCGGGGTCTGGTCTCAAACTGCCTGTATCAAGATGTTACTTATAGCTATGTAGCCTTAAGCAAGTTATTTAATTTCCCTGGGCCCTGTTTCCAGATCTGTAAAGTGAGGACAATTACTACTCCTATTTGTATTAGTCAGCTAGCTATTGCTATTGTTTTGTTACTGTGGTGTAACAAAACAGAGCAAGTACAGCAAAATAACACTGCAATGCTGTGTAACAAAACAGCCTGTGGCTCAAAACATATTTTTCTTTTTTTTTAAAAGAATTAAACTTTTTATTTTGTATTGGTGTACAGCCAATTCACAGTGCTCTGAGAGTTTCAGGTGGACAGCAGAGGGACTCAGCCACGCATATACATGTACACAGAACTTATTTGTTTTTGTTGCTCGTGAGCGGATTGTGAGCGAGTTGTGAGAGGGTCGGCGGGGGGAGCTCTCTGAGGCTGTGGGTCACGTTCAGGTGTGCTCTACAGCCTCCCATCCACCTTGGCCCACAGGCCACGTGGAGCTTGCTTTCCTCTTGGCAAATGGGAGAAGCGCAAGAGCCAAGCCAAACCCCACAGGTGCACTTAAGGCCTCAGTCATACCACATCCACTCACGTTTCACTGCCTACGGCCCAGCATCAGCGAAGCAGTAATGGATACTCCACCCCAAGTATTTTCTGAAGAGTAATTTAATCGATCCAACTGTCTGGCAGGGTTGTTTGGAAGACCAATTGAGACAATTCATGTAAAATGCTTAGCCCCGGCACCCAATACACAATGAGTATCCAATAAATATGAGCTGTTATTATGACTGTGATTACTGATGTCTTACCCAGCATAAGACAGGATGGCAAACAAAGGTTATTGAATCTCTATTTGTCAGGCAATACAGTAGGTATTTCCATAAACACTACCTCCTTTTAAACCTTAAAAACATCTGTTCAAAAAAAAATTAAGTTGCTATGACTCCCGCCACTTTAGAGAAGAGGAAACGAGTTTCAGTGGTTAAGCACCTTGCCTAAGCTTACACCATTTGGTAGTCTGCGACACAAATTTAGGTTTTCCAAATCTAGGGAGGACTTAGGACTAACCACAATACTCAACAGGGCTAAACTGTGCAGAGTCTTCAGATAGTTAAAATCAAAGTATCCAAATTACTGGACTTTTCTTAGATTTTCAACAGAAAATGAAGTTACAAAATTCATCAACTTAACTGTAGCAGATTTTTAAAGGCTGATTCCCTGAAGGTAATTCCACAGGGAAAAGTGATCTAGGAATAATGTGGACCATCTGATGTGCATTAGCCTGTCAGTGGTTTCTGAATTTTAGGGTCACAAACCATGATCACAGCTAAGAGTCTTTTGTCCCCTAAAAGCCAGTCTTTGTCCTCGTGGAGGTGTCCCGATGTCTGGCACTACAGGGAGGTAGTCTGGGTTGTCACACCGGGAAGGGAGGGCTACCAGCACCTAGTGAGCAGTGGGGAGGGGCATTACCAGCCATCCTATAATGCACAAGGCAGCTCCTGCAACTAACCGTCCAACCCAAATGTCAGCAGTGTTGAGAAACTCTGGTTCATAACTCCCTGAGGATCATGATAAAAGCTCCTGAGCTCTACCCTCAGAGGTTCTAACTGAGTACAAATGAACCCAGGATCTGAGGTTTACAAACTAGCTGGGGGCATTTTCCTGGTGGTCCAGTGGTTAGCACCTCGTGCTTCCACTGCAGGGCAGGTGAGTTCCCCTCCCTTATCAGGGAACTGCATGCCACTTGGCGAGGCCAAGAAATTCCCCCAAACCAACAGCAACTAACTGGGGGCCCAGATGCAGCTGACCGTAACTGTTACCAAGTAAAACATGAAACGACAATTTCTTCCTATGGAAAATATCTGAGTTAATCATATAGCCTAAAAGTTTAAAAATTTCCCAGCAATTTTAACTTCAAGCTTTGCTTACCCAAATCATAGTCATAACTCTAAGTTATAAACCTATACTACACAGTCTTTTTACCTCAGCATTTGAAGTGTTTTCCCAAAAAATTACTTCATAAACTAGTGGGTAGAGCTGATTCACAGACGTGTTTTCAGACCCTTCTGAAGCACCGACACTGACAAGGAATGAATCATCAGTGATGGATTTCATGCTGATGACTGGAGGAAATATGATAGCTAGGAAAAAAATGTGTAAAGACACAAAGTCCAAATTAGACTACAAAACAATCGTAAGAAGTCAGAATTGGAGAATCCCAAAGTAAAACAAAAACTATAGGCTTACTTTTTACTTCAGTATTAAATTCCTTCTCTTCAGACCAAAAAGAGGTACCATTTCCATTAGATGCTCGTACACGGACATAGTAAATTCCCCTTGAGAAAATATCTCGAGGAAAGACACAGCGGGTAGTTGTGACATTTTCACAGTTCGGTATTTGTTTCCATTTGTTTGAATGTTTCCCAGGAATCTTTTTTAAAAAAGCACTTTAAGACAAAAAGATATTTTTCATTCCAAACACATTAGTTCAGTAAACATGTACTGAGCACCTGTAATAGGCCAGACATTCTGTTAGGGGCCAAAGTTACAGAGGTAAACGGTCCTCACCCTCGAGAAACTCACAGGACAGTGGAAAAGATGGGTTCACAAAAGAAAACCAAAGACCTTGCTCAAGCGTGCGATGAAGTAGTGTGAAGGGTTGGCTCATGCTGGTGCACAAAAACAACTGCTAAATTTTCAGGAATGCTACCAGCTAGCTGGTAAATGCAGCCACTGTTAAAAGTTACATAAACTTACAAATAAATGTGTTGTATTAAAAACTAAAGTGATAAAAAATGTAAAACTCATCTTCTCCTAACTGTTTTCCCTACATTTTATCTATGCTCAATGCTATTTACATCTATCGTGTCTGAACAGTGGAATATGGTGGAGGGCTTACTGTGCCTCTTCCCAACTCCATGTCCAGTGGACAGACATGCTGCTGGGAGCCTGAAAGTGGCCACAGCAGGATTGCTGCTGCTGCTAAGTCACTTCAGTCACGTCCAATTCTGTGCGACCCCATAGATGGGAGCCCACCAGGCTCCCCCGTCCCTGGGATTCTCCAGGCAAGAACACTGGACTGGGTTGCCATTTCCTTCCCCAATGCATGAAAGTGAAAAGTGAAACGCAAGTCGCTCAGTCATGTCCGACTCTTAGCGACCCCATGGACTGCAGCCCACCAGGCCCCTCCGTCCATGGGATTTCCAGGCAAGAGTACTGGAGTGGGGTGCCATTGCCTTCTCCACAGCAGGATTGTGTTATAAAACCTGGCAAACACTAAAGTAAAGCTTTTCTCTTCTGGAAGGCCAGCTGCTAGATGTGTACCCGCATACCCATGGGTCAGTGCTAAGACACATACCAGGGTTCTGAGAGCGAGTCTGAACAGGCAGAGCACGTCTGGATAGATTAACGGACTGCTCTGAGACCAACGGCCCCAAGCCTGTCAGTTCAAGCCCAGAACCACGGCAGCCTGCGAGTGGGCTCCCTTGTCTTTAGTCCCCTGCACCACACACCATGTGGCCATCGTCACGCTCCTTGGACACAGGCCTCATGTTACCTATCGCTCAACATCAGACTACCAGTGGCCCCCGAATGCCTGTAGCAGAGTCTAAGGCGAAGCCTGACTTCACTCCTTCCTGTTAAGTCAAGGCTCCCTCTCGCTGCTCTCCGAGGCCCAGGGTTCTGCTGTTCTTGAAGCAGGCCTTCCCCTCTTGTAGGCAAAATTCCAAACCCCCAAGATTCCTACCCTCTGGTGCATGAGCCTGACACCATCCCCTCCCCCTGAGTGTGGGCAGGCAGAATCCATGAACTTTTGATTAGGTTACATTACTTGAAAGGTGAAGGGATTTTACAAATGAAATCAAGGTCCCAAGCCAGTGGACTTTGAGTTATCACATGAAAGCCTATCCTGGTTGGGCCTGACCTAATCAGATGAGCGTTTAAAGGAGGGTCTAGGGGGCAGAGATTGTCTCTATTGACGGCCTCTGAGGCAGCACGCCACCATGCGTTCTATAGCTGCCAGAAATGGATTCTACCAACCATCACGTGAGCTTAGGAGACACCACGAGACAGCCTGGATGAGACAGCAGACTCGGCTGACACTGACTGCAGCCTTGGGAGACCCCGAGCAGAGGACCCCGCTAAACCACACCTGAATTCTTGACCCGAAGTTACTGAGAGATAATAAGCCATGTTTTTTAAGCTGCTGCATTTGTGCTAGTTTACTACAGAGCAAAGGGAAATGGATACCTCCTCGTTACCCTGATTTGATTTTGTCGCTTCATATCCGAGCTTTCCCATGTGTGTGTAGCCCCAGCCTGGAATGCTGTCTCTCGTCACTGAAAAACCTCCTTCACGAAACCTCTCCTTCGAAATGGCTTCTGCGGACTCTCGGGTCCTGCACTCACCTCTACATTTCTGACCTCTGCAACCTTTGTTGTCTGTGCTCCACACAAGAATGCATTTATTATCCAGAGCTGTTGTTGCTTCAAAACTCACACCGAAGGGTGGAGAGGAATCAACTGCAGCAGCACTGACTTCCCTTCTCCCTCATCTTTTCTCTGTCTTTCTAGTCTCTTTCTTCTCCCT
>NW_024070186.1:153367578-153501168 GCF_014754425.2 Oryx dammah | reverse complement strand
GTGAGTGCCACATCCTGCCCTTTGGGCTTGGAACCAGGGGAGGAAGCCGTTGGTGACATTCGGGAGAGTGATTTCAGTGGAGTGAAGAAGCCAGATGGTGGTAAATCGGGGTGTGAATGGAAGACGAGGAAGTGCAGAAAGTGCCTGTGGACAACTCTCGGCAGAAATGTGCCTGAGGCGGGAGAAAGAGATGAAGGCAGTTGCTCCCTGAAGTGTTGTTTTGAAGTGGAGACACTTGAGGAGCTTAATCCTGATGGAAAGGGCTGATGCTGCTGGGGAGGGGCAGGGCAACCGGTGGTGGGCAGAACCCCACCCTTTCTACCCATAGATAAGGTTAGGCTACAGCTGGGGGGCAGGTTGTTGAAGAGAGGGGTTCCCACCTTAGGACTTCCGTTTTCTCTGTGAAGTTTAAGGAGGCGGGCAGCACACGGCTTTAGGAGGGTTAAGAAGGTTCAAGACAAAGCTCCTGAGAAGCAGTCAGATGGGGAGCCAGCCAGGAAACTGTGGGTTGGCCTGGAGGCCAGGTGAGGCTGCAGCCACAGTTAACACGGCTGCAGTCCTCAGGACCACACGGCTGTCTGTCTGCAGCACCCAGCAGCCTGTCTGCAGTCATGGAGAGATTAGACTGCAGAATTGACACAGGGGCGACAGAAGACTAGTGCAGGAGGGGACTGGCCGCGGCAAGGAACCAGAGGATGTGAAGACAGCTGCAGGGACAGCTGCAGAATCCAGCAGGGGCTCGAAGAAGAGGGCTCGAAGGCCTAGGTCCTGGTGAAGTCAGAAGTGGGGAGAGTAGCCAAGGGCAAGACTGAGAGGCTGGAAGGCGGTCAGAGGGAAGTGTTTGAGTTTCTTGTTTCAGAGGCAGTGCGGTTCCAGGGGGCATGAGTGTGGAGTAGAGGAGCACGTCAGCAGGGCAAAGCGTCAGGTTGGTGGTGGGTTATCCACAGTGGCTTCAGTGTCACCCAGAAAGATGGAGGGGCCCAGCTTACCGTCTTGCTTTCTCCTTGGTCCTCGATGAATGGGTTCTAGTGACCAAAAGGGTGGAGGTGGGAGAATATGGCGGCAAACAGGGGTTGAGGGTATTACATAAATTCTGGAAGGCACAGCCTCCAGAAATAAAGAGGCCTTTTTGCTCAGGGTTGGAAGATTAAAGTTTTGCAATTGGAATCAGGTGGCATGGGGCTCCCTGACGCCACTTCCCGGCCCTGTGGAAAACGGAGGTGAGGAGACCTCGGGGAGAACCAACTCCCGCCTGTTAAAGCAGAGAGGGTTACATGTCAGGTGGGGGCGCCCAGGGCACCAAGTAGTGAGGAGTCTTCCAGGGGAAGGGTGTATGACTGTGTCTGCCGTGAGGGGCGGTTCCATAGACTAGCAGGCAGGTTTGGAGGGAGGGCAGTGAGCGTCCGACTCAGCCAGCACTGAGAGCGCTGCTCAGGGCACATTGACAGCTGTGGAGTCAGCCCAGCCCCAGATGTTAGCCGCCACTGGGCCTCCTGTTGCTCTGAGACAAGAGACTTTTTAAAAAATTATTATTATTAAATGTGTTTATTTTTAATGGAAAGATAATTGCTTGATAGTATTGTGCTGGTTTCTGCCAATATCGGCATTAGTCAGCCATAGGTATTACTGTGTCCCCTGTGACTGTCTTTTTTTAAGTAATCTAATTAGTTAGTGGCTGTGCTGGGTCTTGGTTGCTATGGACAGGCTTTCTCTAGCTGTGGTGAGAAGGGGCTACTCTCTCTGTGGTACACAGGCTTCAGTATTTGTGGCATGGGCAATCTTCCCAGACCAGGGATTGAACCCATGTCCATCTGCATTGGCAGACAGATTCTTCACCACGGGACCACCCGGGAAGCCCAGGGGACTATCTTTAATTACTTTTTCTACGGTACAAGAGCATTTGCACTAATTCTAGTTGTATACATATGACCTCTTTATATATACCCACATGCTTAACTTATACATGTTTGCAGTATCATCATGTTAAGGTGTTTATTGTATATATTTAACCGCTTAAGCCTAGACTCGGGGGGGAGAAATCTCTGAGAAAGTTAACGTGCTGGTAAGGTGGCCGACCTTGCATTTTCTCAGGTGATGTGGATGACTATAGTGCTGAGGTAGAGGAGATCCTTCCTCAGCATCTCCAGCCATCTTCCAGTTCTGGCCTTGGCATGTCCCCCGGTTCTTCACCCCGGACCAGTCCCTGCCAGTCACCTACCATATCGGAGGGGCCTGTGCCTTCCCTCCCAGTGAGACCAAGTCGAGCTCCGTCCAGAACGCCTGGGCCCCCCGCTTCACAAAGTATGTGTTTTATTTCAAGTTTTGTATGACTTCCCAGGCTGATATGTTTGGTTTTAGATGGTTAAACCTCTGATGCCTTCAGATCTCCTTTGGAGAGCTATTTTTGCTTAACTTTCACATCCATAGGCTAAAATGTAGCATGTTTTCTGTGCATACAAAAGAGGAAACTTTGTAAATGGTTCCACCCTAAGTGAAGAGGAAGCTCCTTGCTATCACTAGATGAGAACTTTACTTCATCCTTTTTCAATGTGGCAGGTTTGTCCATGGCTTATCACTGATGATTTTTAAACATTATAGTCAGAACCCATAACTCTTTGGGCTTAACTATCTGTACATTACCTGCTTTATAATAGGAAGCAGAAAGAGACAAAACAAGTATTTTGAATTCAACTTGATAGTCATGACTCCTCCAAAGTCAGAAGGTTTTTCTCTGTAAGTTGTTACATCACACAGTTCAGTCACTGTTCCACACTAACCAGTATCCTTGAAAAATACCTTTTATTTCAGCAGTTTCTCAAGCTCCCCCATGCTACTCTTAGAGGACCGTTGTTAAATAGTCACTGAGTCATATCTGACTATTTTGCGACCCCATGGATTGTAGCCTGCCAGGCTCTTCTGTCCATGGGATTTCCCAGGCAAGAATATGGGAGTGGGTTGCCATTTCCTTCTCCAGGAGATCTTCCTGATTCAGGGATCAAGCTTGCATCTCCTGCATTGGCAGGCAGATTCTTTACCACTGGGCCATGAGGGAAGCCCTCTGAGGATGGGCTTCCTTCAGTAAATTCAGGATAAGTCAAGACAGAGAGAGAGAAGAGGCTCCCTTTGCTTTTTCTTCTCCTGGCCAGCAGATTGGGTTGCAAATGACCTAACTCACATGATACTTCATGCCATCTTGTTAGGGCCGCTCAGTAAATCCCCTTTCAGTGCCCAGGGCCTGGATGAGAAGTCCAGAGAGTAACCTGATTGCTCCCATAGTACCACAGGGTCAGGTAATAGGGTAAGGTAATAGCACAGCTGCTTGTGTTGTTGCTACTAAAAATGTGTGTCATTCCTCTATAGTACAAATTATTTTGCTAAATAATTTATCATACACCTATAGAAAGTACCTGTGTGCTCATCCCTTGGAACCTGATTCTCTTACCTAAGGTACTTTTTTCTGGTAGGTTCTCCTGTTGACACTCTGCCAGCAACACAGCTGCAGCAGAAAGATTCTTCCCAGACCCTGGAACCCAAGCGGCCTCCCCCTCCCCGCCCGGTTGCTCCTCCTGCACGTCCAGCTCCCCCACAACGACCGCCTCCGCCTTCAGGTGACAAATCCTTGTATTTCCATCTCTGCTGGATTTCACCTCTCTGCTGAAAAATGTTTTGCATGTTTTTGAAACGCTCGCTTTTAGATTTTATCAGTTTTCTGTCACTGGTGCTACTTCCTTAGTTAGCTTTTCTCTAACAAACAGCATAGGCATGACAGAACAGCTAGATTCCTGTAACATGTTTTCAGAGCTGGCCTCTTACAAGCATGCAGGAAACATTTGTTTTTGCTAATTTGATGTGGTTGTACTGATTTCTGTAAAATGCATGATTATTTAAAAATGAAAAAAAAATTTTAATGCATGATTAGAACTGAAGAACATACATCTTTATGTTTACAGTTTTATGTATTTGTTTAAATGTTCTTTTAAAATAAATATAGTGTTGTTTCTGTTAGAAGTATTTGCATTACATAATAGCTTTTTTATAGCACCAAGATATGAATATGTACTCGCTACATGATATTTGACATCTTGGAAACTATAGTAAATCTTTGACATTTTAATTCTTTATTTAATGTCATTTCCTTGCTGCTGCATATTCTCTTATGAACTATAAGGAGCTAGGAGTCCTGCACCTGCTAGAAAAGAGTTTGGAGGTAACCATTTATATTTGTTTTAATGTATGGATCTTGGTTCATTAATTTTTTTGGAGTTTGAGCCCTGTAACTCAATGACATTTTAGGTTGCTTTGATGAAAGCCAAAATGAATGACATTTATATGCCAACTTAAAAATAACTCCAAACTTTCATTATATTTCTGATAAAAGATTAGAGCTTGATTTTATTAGTGAATATTATTAGAATTAACAAGACCTTCCATTTCCCAGATAAACAGAGTTGAATTACTTAAGGCCTGATATACTTTTTATTAATAAATATAGTCAATTCAGTTATAAAGATTAAGTGAGTCAAGCACAATGAAGATAGGTGGTTTCCCAAGGATTTGATTATATTTAATTATATTAGAACTCTAGTACGTCTTGCCAGTAGCCTATGAATTAGCAAAATGTCCTAGGAATGCAATTTAAAGTTATCATAATTATCTGAAATATAGCTTTCATTTTGCATGGCTTTATCATAACTAGTCATAACATTCATGCTTCATTTTTAAAGTAGAAGATCAAGTCTCTGTTACATATTTCGATAAAGAAATTCTTCTTAACACATGGGTCACTTTTTGTAGTTTACTTGTTTTACTTGAAGACTCTCACGAAGCTCAACTAGAGGCTTTATTTAATCTAGTTCTCAAGAAAGGCTGAGGCAGAATGTCTCCGTCCCGCAGAAGAGCTGTTACTCGCCCAGCTCTAGTGTCATTAGGGCTCACTGCACACAGGCAGCTGGCCTCTCCCTGCTCCAGCTGCCTGAGCGCATTGCCGACTGACTCATGTGCTGTCACAGAGGGACTGCGCTGTGTGCAGACTTCAACGACTTTGGGTAATAAGGGTCACAAAGTTCTTTGAGCACCATTTTGTAAGATACTACTGAAGGATAACTTTTCCACTAACTTAAAGAAGACATTGATTTTTTTCCCATTTCAGACTTGTGCTTTGGTTTATAGCTTCATGGAAGATTTTATTTACTGTCCCCTTTAATTAAGAAACCAATCTGTAGAAAAATAAAAATTTTAAAGAAATTTGTGAAAAGCTATACATATTAGCAACTCAGTGACTTACTTAGAAATCTGATGTAGTTTTTTAAAAATTGCTTCTCTTCATAATTCTTTTGTAGACAGTCTTTGCAGCATATTTTTTTAACCCTATAAACCAATAACTGCTTGAAGGCAATAACCTGAAAGTAATTGTAGTACTTTTAGAGTTTTTTTTTTTTAATAATGCATTGAAAATTACCTTCTAAGGGACTAACATAGTCTCATAAGATTTAAAATGAAATTGGAACTTTCAGATTTTTTTTTTTCCTTTATGACTGGCAGTGGAGCTTTTATTAGTGGTTTAATTCTGAATATAAAGAATGAGATGATTAAAAAGCGAAGACTTTCATTACACATATTTTCAAATTCCCTACCGCTAATGAAGAAGTGAAAGTGTTAGTCACTCAGTGGTATCCGACTCTTTGGAAACCCATGGTCCATAGCCCACCAGGCTCCTCTGTCCATGGGATTCTCCAGGCAAGAATGCTGGTGTGGGTTGCCATTTCTTTCTCCAGGGAATCCTCCCATGATGTCAGATATAAAAAGAAAACTTTTCTCCTTTCAGTCCTAACGGAAGAAAGGGCCAGGATCAGGTTTGGGCCAGACATCTCGAGGCACTTTGGTTTATACAGATATCTTTGAAGAAATTTGAAGCAGTGAAAGAACTTTCTCTGCAAAAGGACATTTAACTCAGAGACTGTTTTGTGTGCCTGCCTTTCCCTCTGTTCTATGGGCCCTGAACAATACACAGCTTCTGTTCTCTCTCTAAAAAGGTGTTGGAGCCCCTCCCAGTCCGGGGGTAGCTAGGCGAGAGATGGAAGGTAACAAGACGTTTGCATCCTAGAAATGGATCTCTCGTTTTATTCCTAAATGTCAGCCCCTCCGATGTTTAAAGACATACCAAATCTTTTCTCGGTCCAACTGTAAACTCCCCCTCCCCCTCCTTATGTATCTTGTAACTTCGTATTTTTTCTCTTTTCATTCTGTGTTGTGTAGTTTCTGATGGTTGTCCATTTACTTTCTCTGCAGTTCTTAATGTTGTTCTGAGCTGTTCTGTATATACATATTTCATATACACTTAAGATGTGAAATTAATGTGCAGTATTATTTTAAGAAGAATGCCTTCAAAAATCTTTTCAGAATAAGTCAAATGTTTAGAAATGTACTATACTAACTCTGAAGTTTTAAAAATTAATAATTAAACCTTGTTAATTCAGTCCAAGGATATAGTATTTTTTAATCAACTTCAGATAACATAAATATGCTGAGTAAATTTGCTTAAAAGGCTATTAAAACTGGAAGCCATTCATTAAGATTACAGTTATTAAAAGTCTGATGGGTTTCACATAACAATTACACTTGAATTTCCTTTCAAAAAGAAGAAATATGAGATGCCGACCTTAATAGTGTCTCCTACTCCTTTTGGCCCCAAAAGTAGTTTATTTCATTTCAGTCTTCTCCTACATTTCAAATGAGTTTTAGCAGTATTTCAACGCTGTCTTGCATAAGGCAGATATTGTAATAAGTAGTGCCCGCCTTCTACTTTAATGATAGGGTTTTTCTGTAGAAATCCAAAAGATCTCGTTGTAAGAGTCCCTGTCTGTGCTGACGTCTGCAGCATGAAGCCCTGAAACAGTGCTGTTTGGTGTCTTGTGTGACTCGGAAAGTGCGTGTCTGTTGGTCCTGGAGCCGTGAGTCCACCAGGCTCTGGGAAGCAGTGGGGCCACATCTTGTGACCGTTCCCCTAAAATGACCATGTGTTTTCAGGATTCACAGGAAAGAGCTCTGTTGGGAAAGTTACCTTCCAAATGAGGTATCAGACCAACTGCCAACTTCTCCCATCAATGTCACTCTCAGTAGTCTAAATTTTTCTCTTTTGGGGGTATTTTCTAAAGGGCTGATAATACCCTCCAGCATTTCTAAAGCAGAATAGTTTGTTTTGGTTTTCTTTTTCCACCTCATGCCCCCATTTCTGCTGGTAATGAAACAGAACAGCTAGCTAATATTATATAATATGATTTGATTGTTTACTTATGGATAATTTTTTTTTCCTTCCTGCTTCAAAGCACCCAAAAGCCCAGGAACGACACGGAGAGATAATCTAGGTAAACATTCAAATTCAGCTACTTAAACTTAAAGCTGGACCATGAATAGACAGTGTGGATATAAGTGCATGGTTTCTTGTTTCTTTCTTTAAAAACAAACACCTGAGCTACATGGTGTGATGCCTTTGTTCCAGGACGCAGCCAGCTTCCACCTCAAGCCGGACTGCCAGGCCCGGGACTTGCTGGACACAGTGCAGCCAGACCGGTAGGCAGCGCCTTGCTTGCGAGCCAGGAGGTCTAGGTCCTGGGTCCCAACTTGCTACTAATCAGATGTGTTACCCTGAAGAAATCATGGGCACGGGCCCATTAGGACTCCAATTTCCTCAATTCTAAACTGGGGGAATTAGACTTGATGCTCTTCAAGGCACCTTCATATGTGTGTGTGTGTGTGTGTTACTCTCTGAGTTGTGTGTGTGTGTGTGTGTACTTGCTGAGTTGTGTCCCACTCTTTGCAACCCCATGGACTGTAGCCCATCAGGCTCTTATGTCTATGAAATTTCCCTGGTAAGGTTGCCATTTCCTTCTCCAGGGGATCTCCCCAACCCAGGGATCAAACCCGCTTCTCCTGCATTGAGAGGCAGATTCTTTACCACTGAGCCACCAGGGCAGCCGCACCTTCAACTTGAATGGTATTCTAACATCCTCTTCAGAAGGAAAAGCTTCCTTCATTATTTGAATAAAAGTGGTACAGTTTAAGTGTTTACAGTCACTAAATAAATATCTTAGAATCTTGAAATATGTGGGGAAGTGATGTACTAGGGCAACTTTTTATGACATTATCTGAGTAATTAATGAGGTAAAGTCATTCTTCAATCAGAAAGGTTATTTCCTTTTTATTTATTTTTGCCACACCTCGAGGCATGCAGGATCTTAGTTCCCCAAACAGGGATTGAACCCGTACTCTCTGCAGTGGAAGTACAAGTCTTAACTGCTGGACTGCCAGGGAAATCCAGAAGGATTTTAAAATTAGATTTCAGGAAGCCCATTGATGATAATCTGTCAGCTAAAACCAGTTCTAAAGGTTTAACCGCAGGAGAGCAGATGGCATTGCAGGGTTTCACCCTGCGTTGTAAGTCTGTGGTTTTCTGCATGTTTATCTGTGTTTTGTTATACGCAGAATTATTCTATTATTCACCTGCATGAAAATTTTCTCTGGGATAGAACAAGTAATTCAAAGAAAAAAAAAAGAGAAACCAGTGTCAGTCTGGTGGAGCCTGGGCTTATTAGGAGGCCACTAGCTGAATCCTGGGAACTGTGACTGTACCTGGAAATGAAGAAACTTCTGCTAATGAAACTACTTCAAGAGTCTAAGAAATTCTCATAAGATTTCTAAGACAGAGATATTTTGTTTTTTGTCTTGAAGTCCTTTTCTATATATAATATTATGCTCCAAAGCAAAGTGTCTGTGGAATATACCTAAAATAGCTATTATCCACTCCCGTTTGTTTTTTTAAAAAAGGAGAAATTGTTATTCACCGACTCTACCACTTCCCACAAAGTACTTTGCTTACTAAATATTGTAAGAATAGGGAAGGAAAGTCAGGATTTTGTGCGATTACATTTGTAACTTTTGCTTATGCATGGAATCTAGAAAAATGGTACTGATGAACCTGTTGGCAGGGCAGCAGTGGAGACGCAGACAGAGAGAGCAGACTTGTGGACACAGCGGGGGCAGGAGAGGGTGGGACTGATTGAGAGAATACTATGGAAACGTATATATTACCATATGTAAAATAGATAGCAGGTGGGAATTGGGGAGCTCAACCCTGTGCTGTGTGACAACTTAGAAGCCTGGGAGGGGGTGGGAGATGGGAGGGGGGTTCAAGAGGGAGGGACATGTGTGTACCTGTGGGGGATTCAGGAGGGAGGGGGCATATACCTCCATGTGGCTGATTCATATTGATGTATGTCAGAGGCCAACAAATATTGTAAAGCAATTATCCTCCAATTTATAAAAAATAAGGAAAAGGTACTGAGTGCTTAAAGCCTTCAGCAAACATGTGAAGGTAGAAAAGAACGTTATTTCCCCAGTGTATCTTCTAGCCTTTGTATTTGAGCACATTGAGTTAGCCATTCCAAAGTTGTTAACCTCTGTGTTTAATAAAGAAAACCAGCCTCAGTGTAGTTTTTTGTAAGCCTCATAGTTGCACAGCGTATGTCCTGCTCCATCTCCTCCTGACCTGTAAAATCGTCCCACTAAGGCAGTATGATATAGGATAAAGAACACAGGCCCTGAGTTCGGCTCCTGGCTTTGTTTTCTAACTCATTGGCTTTGGGGCAGTTGTATACATTTCTTCATTTAAATTAGAGATGATAAAATAATACCTTACCCCCCAGGGCCATTTGGACATTGAAATGTAAATTCATACCCAGTGCTTAGTTAACACAGTGCCTGGCACATAGTAAACAGTGAAAAATAAAAAGGAAGATTTTTGAAGCTTAAGGAACAAAATTGGGTCATTTGTAGAGATGTGGATGGACCTAGAAAGTATCGTACAGAGTAAAGTAAGTCAGAAAGAGAGAAACAGTATTGTGTATTAACCCATATATGTGGAATTTAGATAAATACTATAGATGATCTTATTTGCAAACCAGTAATAGAGACACAGACATAGAGAACAAATGTGTGGATACCAAAGGGCAGGGGAGGAACTGGGAGATGCAGGTTGACACATATATATATTATTGATAGCACAGAGAGTTCTACTTAACGCACTGTGATGACCTGAATGGGAGGGAAATCCAAAAGGGAGGGGAATATATATATATATATATATATATATATATGTATGTATGCCTGATTCATTTTGCTGAAGAGTAGAGACCAATACAACATTGTAAGGTTACTATGCACCAATAAAAGTTAATCCGTAATTTAAAAAAATGAAACTTATGATTATATGGCAATAAATAGAGCCATTGGAATGACAAGAGGCTGAGGAAATGATACAAGATGCACAAACAATATTTTCACCAAATCTTGTCCGTTGCAGATAAGGTAAATGTCTCAGTGGTTTTCGTTTCCCATCTTTAGGTTATTCCGCCCCGTGCTGGAGTCATCAGCGCCCCCCAGAGCCACGCACGGGCATCTGCTGGGAGACTGACTCCTGAAAGCCAAAGCAAGCCCTCCGAAGTACTGAAAGGTAGACCCGTAGTGGAAACGGCACTGCCGTTCTGTATCCTCCCCTTCCGCTTCTTTTCTCTTCTCTTTCTGCAGTCTCTCACTTTATACAACTTACTCAAATTGAGGTAGCCTTCTTTCTTTCTCTCACTCTTTCTTTTTTCCTGTCTTTCTGTATGCCATAATAAAAGAGGCTGCTGGGGGCCGGGACAGGGACTGGAATCTCCTACCATTCCCCGAAAGGAAGGATAAATTCGGTTTTCCAGAGAGTGCCTAACATCTGGAAATGACTTTCTTTAGGGTCAGCTCTTCTTCCCGAACCCCTGAAGCCTCAGGCTGCCCTTCCTGTGCCGCCTTCTCTTGCGCCACCTGTTCAGAAGATGCAGGAGCCTCTCATCCCGGTGGCCGCACCTCTGCCCCAGGCTGCCCCGCAGCCCAGCCTGGAAACGCCCCCGCAGCCACCCCCTCGGAGCAGGTCATCCCACAGCTTGCCTTCTGAGTCTCCGGCGCAGCCGCAGGTAAGGCCTTCCAGTGGGGAGAAAGATCATCTGGATTTGTGTGTGTGTGTGTGTGAGGGTCTTTGCTTACATTCTGTTTTGTTTTTCCTTTTTTTTTTTACTGAGGCATATTTGATGCCCTTGCTGTAGTCTTTGAACATACTTATTTTAATTATTAGCTTTAGGAAAAACACCTAAGATTTGATTTTTTAAAAAATTTTGTCATTTGCTGGTAATAACATGTTTAGATATGACTTCAACCAGTGAATGTCATTTGACATCTCAGACTGGTCACACAACAAACGCATGTTTGGCTGTTTCAGGATTGGGGTTTTTTGTTTGTTTGTCCAACCTGTTGTCTAGATCAAGGGTTCACAGAGAGTGACCCTAGATTAGGGCTCTTTCCCTAAAGGCTCTTTTCCCTAAAACTTCCAAGTGGCTCCCAGGCTGTTTTACCTGTTTAAAGCATAGGTGATTTTTTTGGTTTTTCTGTGTGTAATTTACTTTGGATACTTAATTAGAATGAACAGTAATAATTTAGTTTTTTTGTTCACAGCTATTAGATTAGTTTTGGCCTTTACCTCCTGGACAGAAGGGCAGTCAGGTCAATCCCTGGCCATTGGCAGTAAATTTCCAATAATTCTATTCCTCCTGATGCTACAATTAGCTCTTTTCTGTGATGGAGCCGGCACTGGGCTTCCTTGGGGATCTCTAAGTTTCAGACACTACTGGATCCATTTAGATGTTTCAGGCATGCAGCAGCAAGCTTATTCACCAAAGTATAAGCCATCAAAATAATGTTCTCATGAATACCACATAGAAAATAGTGCCCTTGCCTTGGTGGGTGGAAATCACGGGATCACAGGGACTTTTGTTATCCCAGAGTGATCTCACGTTGGAAAGCCTTCTGGTGTGTATACACAAACTTGTTTCAACACAGGAATATTCATGCGAGTTGAATTGTTTTACTTAAAATAAGGTTTATCTTTAGTATAAGGTTTATCTTTATATTTCTGTTGTCTAGCCTCACATTGAATTTTATCCAAAAGTTTTAACTTGAAAATGCCATCAAGGCCAAAGAACTGAAGTTTTAAGTCTGCTTTTATTTTGGAATAGTCTAAAATACAGAAATATTACACTGGTGATGTCCCTTAAGCATGTTTATAATAATAGTTTGCATTTATTTTGCAAACTATTATTTGCATTTATTTTGCACTCACATATTGCAGATATGTGAGTATGTCCAGCTAACTGGCAGAAGTTAGCAGTTTCTTATGCTTCTTCACACTGAAAAACAGATTATAAAGTAAATTTGAATCTTGAAACAACATAAATAGTTAGCAATTAGCACTTACTTATTAGACTATTGGTCACATTTTTTAAAAAGCTAAGACGGATATATAATTGAGAATGATGTTCTCTTAAGCTAATTAACACCAAAAAGTGTTATGTATAGTAATTATAGAAGCCCTTCAAACAATAAATGCCATTATTTTCTCTTTGCCAGTCTACTTTTAGTGCATGACAATTTTTTCTTTTCATTTTCTTATAAGGTATAGTATTGTATTTATTTATTTATTTTTAGTGTAATTGGAGGCAAGAAACTTTCAAAGAAGCCATCTTAAAGCTTTGTATTACTACAGTTTTAGGACAGAAAGTGATCATGATTTTCACAGTAAAGGTGAACACTAATTCCTAAAACTCTATAAAATGTTTTCAGTATTGAAAGTAGGTGTGGTACTCTGAACAAGTTCAGAAAGAACACACTGTCAAGGAAGATTGCAGTTCTCAGTAGAAAGTCATCTTATGACACAAATAGTATAGGATGAATATTCCATGACTGCCATGTATCATTTTCTTAGGTCATTTTCCCCTGTTTTGCTTTCTGATTTTCATTGGAATGGGTATGGTAATTTGCTGACAAAGCACAGCAAGCCTGTGCTTTGTGTGTGGTTTAGTAGATTGTATTCTTGACTCTTATATTCTGCTCATCAGAACTGTGAAAGGTGTTTGTTATAAGCCCTTTTTTTTTTTTTTTTTTTGCCTCAGTCATTGATATCAAATCCCTCTACACATTATATACACAGACACACTTTTCTGGGGAGTGGAGGTCTTGTTCATGTGTAGACTGCCTTTGTGAAAGATCACAAAGAACTTAGTTTCCTCCTGGGAGCTTACAGTCAGAAAGACAGGGAGGCATTTTACCTTTTGTGCCTTTTAAATTTTGAACCATAAAAATAATGCCTATTCAAAAAATAACATCTAAAGTCTTAAAAATTCTTCTGTAATGGCTATAACTTGAAAAGGGTGAGTTAGTAAAATAACTCACATTTTGATATTTTGGTAATAATATGAAACAGTCTTAGAATTGAACACTTAGTAATTTTTACAAGTCTTTATTAATTCTGCCAAAAATGTACAAGGTATTTAAAACATAGAATCACACATGACCCAACTTTACTTGTTATTACTATTTAAGTTATTTGATTCTATAATTCTATATAGAAAAGATTCTTCTAATTCAAATGATTATATATGTTATATACCCTTTAGAAAATGTAAAAATGCCCCACTTATCTGACTTTCAATGTCTTAGTCATCTGATTATCAGCTGAAAACCAGAAGTCAGGAATCCAATCGGGAGTAAAGTAATAGCATCACAGCTATACTATTTTGGAGTGATAGCTGATAGTGAGGGAAGAGACCAAGTAGAAAATCTCTGGACTTCCCTGGCAGTCCAGTGGTTAAGACCCCATGCTCCCAATGCAGAGGGCATGGGTTCGATCCCTGGTCAGGGAACTAAGATCCTGCATGGCGCACAGCACAGCCAAAAAAGGAAAAAAAAAAAATCTCAGCTTTCTGGATCAATTTAATACCATCCCCTTGCATCTTAGAATGAACCCATTTCCAGTTTTTATCCAACTCTTCCAAAACTAATGCATCAGGATCATCAGTTCAGTTCAGTCTCTCAGTTGTGTCCGACTTTTGTGACCCCATGAATCGCAGCACGCCAGGCCTCCCTGTCCATCACCAACTCCTGGAGTTCACTCAGACTCACGTCCATTGAGTCAGTGATGCCATCCAGCCATCTCACCCTCTGTCGTCCCCTTCTCCTCCTGCCCCCAATCCCTCCCAGCATCAGAGTCTTTTCCAATGAGTCAGCTCTTTGCATGAGGTGGCCAAAGTATTGGAGTTTCAGCTTTAGCATCATTCCCTCCAAAGAAATCCCAGGGCTGATCTTCAGAATGGACTGGTTGGATCTCCTTGCAGTCCAAGGGACTCTCAAGAGTCTTCTCCAACACCACAGTTCAAAAGCATCAATTCTTTGGCGCTCAGCCTTCTTCACAGTCCAACTCTCACATCCATACATGACCACAGGAAAAACCATAGCCTTGACTAGACGGACCTTAGTCAGCAAAGTAATGTCTCTGCTTTTGAATATACTATCTAGGTTGGTCATAACTTTCCTTCCAAGGAGTAAGCGTCTTTTAATTTCATGGCTGCAGTCACCATCTGCAGTGATTTTGGAGCCCAGAAAAATAAAGTCTGACACTGTTTCCACTGTTTGCCCATCTATTTCCCATGAAGTGATAGGACCGGATGCCATGATCTTCGTTTTCTGAATGTTGAGCTTCAAGCCAACTTTTTTGCTCTCCTCTTTCACTTTCATCAAGAGGCTTTTTAGTTCCTCTTCACTTTTTGCCATAAGGATGCTGTCATCTGCATATCTGAGGTTACTGATATTTCTCCTGGCAATCTTGATTCCAGCTCGTGTTTCTTCCAGTCCAGTGTTTCTCATGATGTACTCTTCATATAAGTTAAATAAGCAGGGTGACAATATACAGCCTTGACATACTCCTTTTCCTAGTTGAAACCAGTCTGTTGTTCCATGTCCAGTTCTAACTGCTGCTTCCTGACCTGCATACAGATTTCTCAAGAGGCTGGTCAGGTGGTCTGGTATTCCCATTTCTTTCAGAATTTTCCACAGTTTATTGTGATCCACACAGTCAAAGGCTTTGGCATAATCAGGAAAGGTTAAATTCAAGAGTCTCATGTTTTGTAGTAACACATTTTATATAATATAAATATATAATAAGTATATTATTTATAAAATAATTTATTTTAGAATGGTGTCTCTCGAAACTGTCTAAGTGAGTTTTGGTATTTTAAAATAAGGTAAGCTTTAAATATTGGGGAAGCTTTGTTCAAAGTGTTTAAGAATACTGTAGTTTTTTTAAAGTACTGCTACTATATTATAGAAAGATTATAATTTCATCTTTAGTATCACCCTTCAGAAAATTTGAACGATAGACTAATAGAACAAGCCTGGATCCTGACCATGTTAAAATAAATACCAGTTTTCCCTTTTCTGCAAAGTAGTGCCATTTTGTACAGTTTCTCTAATCATGATGAACCCATCAGCTGTCTTAAGGCTGTATCCTAACCTTGGGCTGCTGTAACAAAATACCATGAACTGGGTGACTCAGGCAGTGGAAATTTTTCTTCTCAAGTTCTGGAGGCTGGAAGCCCGAGATCAGGATGCCAGCATGGTTGGGTTCTGCTGGGGCCTCTTCTCCTGTGCCCACATGGCCTTTCCGGTGCTTGCACAAGGGAAGAAAGAGCAAGGCCTCTGGTGTGTCTCCTCCAAAGAGTGCTAGTTCCATCAAGAGGGCCCACTCTCGCGACCTCATCTAACCCCAGTCACCTCCTAGAGACCATGTCTCCAAATACCATCACATAAGGAGGTTGGGGTTCAGCATATGAATCTGAGGGGACACAAACATTTCATCCATAGCCTGCTGAAAATACTTCAGTGCTCTAATAATGTATTTGGAATGTTATTTTTGGAATTACTACTTTGAACTAGTTAGTAATCAACCTCAGATAAAATTAAATCCTGAGCCCTATTACAGCAGTACATTTTATTGTCTCTTGATCTTATACTGTGACCTGCAGATCTCACTGCTCTTGGATTTTGTATGTAATAAAAAACTGAAAGTGTTTTGAAGACTGAATTGTTAGGGTTGCTGGTTGGTCTCAGATTGTCCTCCTAACTCTTTCCCTTGATGTCTGTGTTTCGTTTTTCAAAGCAGGAGCAACCATCAGGGTAACAGGTATCGGATTATTTCTCAATCTTATATGTGCTTCTCATCTGTCTTAGCACATTAGATGTATGAACCTTTTGCTTCATACATCTAAATTTTCACCCATTTTTAAAAACCATCTGTCCACATTAATAAATTCTGTTATCATACCATAAAACCTGCTTTTTTTCTTAGTATTTTGAATTCTTAGGAACCATTTTAGTTATTCTTGCTAATGCTTTCCCGTTTATTTTGCTTTTTTCTTTTTACAAAAATTAACAAGACTAAAAAGTATAACTTTACGAAGGTAAGCTTTAGATATATGAAAGTGTATTTGGCAAAACCAAATTGGTTCTTGGTTTTAACAATGGCATAATTATGTAAGTAGAAAATTCAATTTTTTTCCTAGATTTCTTTTGGGAAATTTAAAAAAATAACTACTAGCATGTAGATTATAACTAGTAGCACTAGTAGATTTTTTTTTGTTAAAGAAGAATTGATGATTTACAAAGATAAAAGTTAACATTATAGCAGGATTATTTAAGGGCCTTTCCAACACCCTTCTCTGTAAAAAATACCATCATCATTAATGTCAAGTCATCATAAATGTTGCTTAGATACATAGAAATTCATTCTAATGCAATGAATGATGATGTGGCTCTCATAATTTCAAATCTCATTGGGCAAAGTGATCATGTTTCTATTAAATTATTTTGAAAGAAAAATTTGTTAATATATGAAAATAAAGATATTTAAATGTGCAACATTTATTTGGCAAAGGCCTGTTATTCTAAGCTGTACAAAGGATCAACTTCCTACCTATAGTGTCTGTGTCACGGACTCTGTCTACCATGGGAGAATCAGGGCCCAGACCCACTCAAGTACTTCTGTTTTGTCATATGAATCGTAAATAACCCAGTCATTACTGGTAATGTATAGCTAATTGTAATTTTACAGTGTCTATAGTAAATTTGTCTCTCAAGTACTGTAATACACTTAGAATACAGTTTAGAATCTATGACATGTCTGCTCTTTAATTTTGTACAAATTTATTGTCATATTAAGTTTGAAGAAAAATAAAACTTGTTTACTTAAAGTATACTATAGATTAGAGAGTGATTCACTTAAGGAGTTATCCACACCGTTTCCTTTTGCAAATGAGCAGCCTTCCTTATTCTTTTTTTTTTTTTTTGCCACTCCATGTGGCTTGTGGGGTCTCTGTTCCCCGACCAGGGGTTGAACTCAGGCCCTGGCAGTGAAAGCAGAGAGCCCTAACCACTGGATCGGAAGGGAATTAGCCTTCCCTATTCTTAAGCACCAAGTTACTGTTTAAGAAGATGCAATTATGTTTTATTGGAGTTTCCCAGGCAGCTCAGTGATAAAGAATCTGTCTGCTAAAGAAGAAGACACAGGTTCAATCCCTGGGTCAGGAAAATTCCCTGGAGAAGGGAATGACAACCCACTCCAGTTTTCTTACCTGGTAAATCCCATGGACAGAGGAGCCTAGTGGGCTATAGTCTATAGCCATCTTGTGGGGTCGCAGAGTCAGATATGACTTAGCGACTAAAACAAGAACAGCAAAACAATGTTTTATTGAGACTGCTGCTCTTTTTTTCAACATATCTTATGAATGTTTAGTTACTTGCTGTAACAATGACCTAAATTCGTTTTGGGTCATGCTCCATTTTGTACATTGCAAGTCTTTAGCTAAGTAAAATTCTCCCTCTCCTGTGCTTTTCTTACCTTTAATTTGGCATAAATATCCAAGTCATCCACCTAGTTTTAATAATTATATATAGAGTGTTTCGTTGTTTTTTTTTTTTTTTTTTTTAGTTAAAATGGAGTTCCCTCCAAAAAAATAAAATGGAGTTCCCGATAAAGCTAGCTACTTTTCTCATACAGCCAGGCTTCAGTTCAGTGTTTCCCTTAGGAAAGTAGCCTGTGCCCGATACCACAGCCGGGCTCCACTCCAGCTGGCTTCTTTGTGAACTGGGCACACAGGGCGGATTTTTCATGACTGTGAAGTAGGTCTGACCCCTCCTCCTGCCAGTAACCGTTCACAGCCAGCTCTGTGATGCATAGCTTTATTTTGGTTGAAGAATTACTATCCCAAATAGAAATGGAATTCCTCCCCCTACCACGCCATCCAATTTTAAAGAATCACTGCAATTAGTTATTAATGAACCTATCTAAAAATGAAGAAGGTCAATTAAAAAATATTTTCACATTCAGAATTTATTCTACAAAGGAGAGCTGACATTAAAAGGCAAAGAATGCTTTGAAAATTTTATTCTACAAGTGGAAAAGGAAATGATGCATTGTCTTCAGCTTATGAATACAGATATACTAATAAAATTAATTTTTATCCATAAAGTTGAATTTCCATAGTAACATTAACTCTCAATGAAAATATATTTCAAAAAACAGTGAAACCACATCATCATCACAGATGGGTGTTGGAAGTTTACTCATAGCAATTTAGCATAAACTTTGAATTGAATGTGAGTTTCTTAAGTTCATTTGATTATCTGATACAACTGGGCATGAACCAAACTCATCTGCTAATTCAGTGCAGTTCTCCATTTTACATATCAATACTTGCATGGATGAAATAAGCTGTATGTATAAAAGAACTTATTTAGCACAGTTTTTTTTAAAAAAAAAAAGATATTTCATGATACTTGTTTAACCACCAGAGTAACAGACTATACAAAGCTCCTTTTTTTATTTTTTGAGTATGTCTACTTGACCCCCTCAGAATGAAGAATAATCGAGACAGGAAGCAGAAGGGGCATTCAAAGTAACTGTATTGCTTTTTGTTTGTTCTGATTATTCAATGGGCTCTCTCTTTCCCAGGTGAAAACAAACGGAGTCTCTGCCGTCAGACTGGACTCGCCATTAAAGAGTGACCCATTTGAAGACTTGTCATTGAACCTGCTTGCTGTATCAAAGGCTCAGCCATCTGTTCACACCCCAAACCCAAGGGGGTTGACGCCGTTGCCTTCTGCAACCCCAAGTAACACGAACACTCTGAGTTCTGTAAGCTGCATGCCGACAATGCCTCCAGTTCCAGCCCGGAGTAAATCCCAGGAAAACACGCGATGTTCCCCGAACCCATTCATCTCAAGCTCGAGCAGCACAAATCCTTTCACCAACAGGACCGCCACTCCCAGAAACCCCTTTCGAGCTGAGTCTCAAGAATCAGAGGCCACTTCTTGGTTCTCCAAAGAAGAGCTTGTTGCTCCGAGTCCGTTCTCTTCGCTGAGGGCTCTGGGTCAGAACAGTAACAAGCCTTCATCCTCCCTGGATGGGTTTAATGACAGTTTTGATCCGCAGGGCCCACCTGCACTAACAGTCAGCAACCCCAAAGGATGGGTAACCTTCGAGGAAGAAGAGGACTTTGATGTGACAGGGAAGTCAGGGTCCACTCGTCCAGACGTTTTCCTGGGTAAGCAGCCAAGCTCGTCTCCTGGCTCCAAGGTGACGCTTGGTGAGGACTGGGGTAGAAGTACCAATGTGTCTCTCTGTGTGTTGCCAGCAAGAAGACCACCCCCACCGCCCGTTCCTCTGCTCCCACCTGGCACCACCCCTCCCACAGACCCTTTCACAGCCCTGGCCTCTAAGGCATCACCCACACTAGACTTGACAGAAAGATAACGTCACACAGTAGAGAGCAGTCGTCCCTTTAGTTTTGGCAGGGTAGAGCCAAAAGATCTGGGCATTCATTATTCATGATGTGCAATAAGTAATTGTTAAGTGCACTGATGTTGTCATGAAATACCACTATTTAATGTGTACAGAGTCGGAATATGTGTATATCAGAATTAAGGAAAAATCTTTCTCATTATTAACTGGAATTTTGGTGTGTTTCTGCTTGGATAAATAAGAGAGAGTAGAAGCCATAAAGAGTGCTTGAAGCTATTTTAGAAAATAGTCCTCATTCAGAAATGCTTCGTCAGTCTCCTTGAAAGCCTCTCTCAAAGCCCAAACAACTTCTAGCCGACATTGGTGCCAGCCCTTTCCTACTTGTCAACAATTGGTATTTGTAAGTATTTACCAAAGAGCTGTCAAAGGTATACTGGAACAGAATTTAAAAGACATTGCTTAAAAAAAAAAAGTGTATACACACACAAACACACAAATGTATACACTTACATACTGGTAATATGCATCACTTAAATTCTAGGGTATAAGTCAGACCAAATTTTTACCTAAAAGTTGTAACAGAGTTCTCTTTTCCATATAATCGAATGGATGGCTGAAAATGAAATTTGGACATTTCCATTATCCTCTTTCCAAATGAAGAGTAATCTCATGACGAAACCAGAATTTGCCCCCGTTGCACACCCACCCCGTCTGACACATACACTACACACCCCCTTGTCACTCTGGTCCCACACCTCTGCCTGCTTTTCTTGGGGAGGAGCTTCTTGCAGCCGGAAGCAGCATATTGTGTGGACCGACCCTCCTGTCCTTTAAAAAAAGCGCGCTGGCCACAGATGGCAGGAAGGCATGTGCCACCAAATTCAGTGAGAAGTAAATGGGAGTTCAAGGTCCTCGGAGGTGTCCGAGGATGGCCCTCCTCGCTTCTCTAGCTGGTGAGCTGGGCGGCCCCCACCCCGGGGGGTGCTGAACTGGATCTACCGTGTGTTCCCTCGCCCCATCTGTGATGCTGCTTTTCGTTCTTAGAGGCCACACACCTCAGATTAGCTGTGGATTTTGTCTCCTGCACTGCCAGTATGCAGCTGATCCTGCTTTTGATTAATTTTATGAAGACGTTCATAATTTATACAGAATGTAGTATTTTGAGATCGTTGAGGAATCCCAGTCAGAAAATTCCTGGAGTGATAGTTGTTTTGTTGTCAGCTTGAAATCACCTTTACCCATTATATTAGCGTTCCTTTTATACAAAGAGTTGTAAATGTCACCTGAATTCCATTGTCCACATTTAACCTTTAAACATGTGCATTGGGGGAATATCAGAAAATGGAGTTCACGGCTAAGAATACGTAAGATGTAAAAAAGCACAGCAAGCTGCATTGCACTTAACCACATAAAGCAAATCTATTAGGAAAAAGCACTTTTCTAAATGCTCAAATGTTATCAGAATACTATATTTATAAAAGTAATTCTCTCTCTATTAACAGCCAGGACTTGCTATTAGAAATAACTCTCGTGAGTTTTATATTGTGCTTTTTTTTGGGGGGGGGGTCTAATCATTTCAGCAGTAGTATATTTTAAACAGCAGTATTACTATAAGCAATGGGCTTCAAAATGTGAATTAACTTGTTGAAACTGTGGCTTTAACATCTGTGTGATTAGTGTATATGGTATTTGTTCTCCGTTAGGAAAATAACTCATTATAAACTTTAGTGCGACTGCAGTTCTGTGAGCAATGTTTCCTATTGAATAGAAACAACTGTCTAAAATACACATATCAAGCAGCAGCTCAGCCTTTATCAGGAAATTCTATCGATACTTGGCAAGTTGCTGGAAAAGTGCACAGAGTTATGACAGACAGTTAAAGGCACACTGCAAATTAACTAGCCATTATTCTGCATATTATTAAAATATTGACCAGTTCTGTTAAAAGCAGAGCAGAAACTAAACACTAAGGATCTCTTTGTGAATTCTTTGTTCTCTATAGTAGATTGCTGTTTATATGTAAGAATTTTATTGCTTATGTGGCACACAGTATTTATAACTATATACTTTATAGGAGTACAGTATTAAAGTCAGTGGCATATAAACACTGAACATATCCTGTGAAATGTGCTGTCATATGAAATAAATATACCTGTCTTTACCATACTGACTGCTTTGCTCAAAAGGGAAGAATTTTTCTCAGCTATTTTCCTTTAACTTTACATAGATGAGTTTGGCAACGTTGGAGGATTAATTCTTACTGTCAAATCAGGTTGGTTTTTTTTTTTTAAATCAGGTATTTTAATTCAAGATGTTATTCTCATCCATTTTATTTCTCTGTGTGATTGTTGTTCAGTCGCTCAGTCATGTCCAACTCTTGGTGACCCTATGCATTGCAGCACACCAGGCTTTCCTGTCCTTCACCATCTCCTAGAGCTTGCTTGTCCGTTGAGTCAGTGATGCCATCCAACCATCTCAGCCTCTGTCTCTATGTGATACTTCTGCTGAAAGTAGGAAGCTGTTCTCAAATTACTAATCGTCATTAAGAAGTCATGTGCTTATTCTGTAAGAGAGGCCCTTATTCAAAATCTTGCTGGCTTGAAAATAACACAGGAGGCATGAATGATGATTTTCTGACCGACAGCAAGAGAAACAGATGGGGGGTGGGGGTGGGGTAGGTGAGGGGAGCAGAGGGGAAGCAGGCTCACGAATAGCCAGACAAAAGAAGAGACCACCTTAAAAGACCCAAAGTAAGAGACTGAGGCTGGTGTCCCTATGAGTATTGCCTTTTTTTCAGATTGCTATTTAAAACAATGACCTTGATTCTTCAATAATTCAATTATGTTCATTAATTTCTGATTAAGAAGTTACAGATACAGAATAATAGGCTTTGTAAAAACTTTTTAAGGTAACTGTAGATTTGTATGGGCTTCCGTGGTAGCTCAGACAGTAAAGAACCCACCTACCAATGCAGGAGACAACAGGTTTGATCCCTGGGTTGGGAAGATCCCCTGGAGAAGGAAATGGCTACCCACTCCAGTATTCTTGCCTGGCAATACCCTGGACAGAGGAGCCTGGCTGGCTATACAGTGCATGGGGTCACAAAGAGTCAGGCACAGCATAGCAACTAAACAACAACTTGCAGGTGTAACAAATAATACAGAAAGATCCCAGGTATCCTTTATCCAGTGGTAACATTTTGCAAAACTACAGTACAATACCAGAGCCAGGACTTTAACTGTTATAAAAGATGATTCCCTCTCCCTGAAGATCCTGCCTGTTGCCTTTTCCCCACTTCTCTCCCATCCCATGCCCTTCTCCTGTGTCCTTAACTTCTGGCAACCACTAGTCTATTCTCCATAATAGATTCTGTTCTCCACATTCACTATAATTTTGCCACTTCAAGAATGTTACATAAATGGAATCATGTGTGTGTAACCTTTGGGGATTGACTGTTTTACTCAGCACAGTTCTCTGGAGATTCATCTGGATTGTGTATATCAATTGTTCCTTTTTATTGTTATATAGTATCCCATGGTATGGATGTATCACAGTTGGTTTAACCATTTATTCATCCACTGAAGGACATTTGGGGTGTTCCCAGTTTGGGACTATTATAAATGAAGCTCCTCTGAACACTCGTCTCAGGTTTTTATGTGAACGTAAGTTTTCATTACTCTGGGATAAATGATCAGGGGTACGTGCTGGGTCATAGAGTGGTTGCATGCTTGGATTTTTTAAAAGCTGCCAAATTTTCTTCTAGAATGACCGAACCATTTTACATTCCCATCAGGAACCTATGAGTGACCCAAATTTTCTTATCTTTGCCTGAATTTCATCATGGCCTTGTTTTTACCCTAAGAGCTAACGATGCTGAACATGTTTTCTATGTGCTTATTTGCCATCTGATGCCTTTTTTGGTGTGTGAAATATGTGTCTTTTGCCCATTTTCTAAATAGATTGTTTTTTTCATGTTTTGAGGGCTCTTTATATATTCTAGAGACCCCACCTCTGTTGAATATGTGCTTTGTAAATATATTTCTCTGTCTATAGCTTATCTTTCAGCCTCTCCACATGATTTATAGCCAGATCCTAAGCCCTGCAGGTCCACAATTACCAGCATGAGTGATTGACACAGGAAAACCAAACTCATGTATAAAGCAAAATGCCACTTTATTAATGTTAGGAAAAAAGTCTGACCACATCAAGATATCAAACGGGGAAAAATGGGAACTCATACATTGTTGGTGAGAGGGCAAATTGGCACATCAATTCCAGAGAACAATTAAATAACATCCAGTAGGACTTCCCTGATGGTCCAGTGGTTAAGAACCCACCTGCCAATGCAGGGGGACATGGATTCGATCCCTGGTCTAGGAAGATTCCACATGTTGCTGAGCAACGAAGCCCACGCACCTCAACTGCTGAGCCGGAGTGTTAGAGCCCATGCTATGCAACAAGCGAAGCCATCACCATGAGAAGACAGTGCACCACAACTAGAGAACACTTTCGAGGAGAACAAAGACCCGGCAGAGCCAAAAAGTGATTCATTTAAAAATATATCAATCATGTCCAATATAAGGTTCATATATTCTATCACAACATATTTGACTTAGAAATTCTAGGACAAGTGGAGTAGGAATGCATGTTGTTTGTAATGGTGAAAACTAGAAAGAAACTAAACCATCAAGAGAATGGAGTGACATATTTCTGGTGGAATGTAGTAGTGAAAATAAGTGAATGAAATTTTAGTAAATTTCATTATGGAGCCATAAAGCAAGGTGCAAAATAATACAGTATGACATTAGCTATATCAAATTTAAAACATACCAAACAGTGTTCTCTATTTGTTAGGGATACATAGGTGTGTTATGTATGTATGCTCAGTCCCTCAGTTGTTTACGACTCTTTGCGACCCTATGGACTGTAGCCCACCAGGCCGTGGGATTTTCCAGGGAAGAGTACTGGAGTGGGTTGCCATTTCTTTCTCTAGGAGAATCTTCCTGACCCAGGATCGAATCCACATCTCCTGGATCTTCTGTGTTGCAGCCGGATTCTTTACCTGCTGAGCCATGGGAGAAGTCCCACGTATGTGTGTTAATGGTATTAAAACAATTTTTTTTTCAGTACAGTAAAAATTTTCTTTTCCTCTCTGGTTGCCTGATATCTATCAGTCAACATGAATGCCCCATTAGTTATCTGTACCGGAGTGTTTATCACTACTAATGGATTGCTTCAGCAGATACAAATGCTTATAAGATGCTCTTTACCCTAGAAAGGAAACAGTACCTAAAACATTTAGAGATAATAAGCCAAAGTACATAGGAACACACAGATGTCATGTTTGTCTTCAAATTCAGAACCCACTTGGGTGACAATACAATAGGCTTTAGCATGATTTATGATCACTTAACTTTGATGCTGGGAGGGATTGGGGGCAGGAGAAGAAGGAGACGACAGAGGATGAGATGGCTGGATGGCATCACTGACTCGATGGACGCGGGTCTGAGTGAACTCCGGGAGTTGGTGATGGACAAGGAGGCCTGGCGTGCTTCAATTCATGGGGTCGCAAAGAGTCGGACACGACTGAGTGACTGAACTGAACTGAACTGAACTGAACTAAAACTACAATGAGGAAAGTGTAGTCGCTCAGTCATGTCTGACTCTTTGTGACCCCGTGGGCTGTAGCCCGCCAGGCTCCTTTGTCCATGGGATTCTCCAGACAAGAATATTGGAGTGGGTTGCCATTTCCTTCTCCAGGGGATCGTCCCAATCCAGGGATCGAACCCAGGTGTCCTGCATTGCAGGAGATGCTTTATCCTCTGAGCCACCAGGGAAGCCGTGAGGAAGAGCTACACACAAAATTTGTATGACACGGCCTGTGTGAGAAAAAAAGGACCTTAAGAAAACACGGAAAGGAATGCAGTGTAAGACTACAAAGGCAAATAGCAGTGCTGACAAAGATTAAAGATGGTGCAGGTGTTCGACCTGTGACAACGTAGTTCATGGGCTTCCATGGTGGCCCAGTGGTAAAGAATCTGCCTGCCAAGTCAGAGACCCAAGTTCAATCCCTGGGGTGGGAAGATTCCTTGGAGAAGGAAATGACAACCCACTCCAGTGTTCTTGCCTGGAGAATCCCTTGGACAGAGGAGGCTCTCAGGGTACAGTCCATGGGGTTACAGACACAACTTAGCGCCTAAACAATAACAATGTAAAGTTAGTAAGTACATACCTAAACAGAACTGGATGACCGGTACAAACATGGGTTTTCTATTCTTTTCATTCCTTTTACATTTATTAAAAATTATACCCCGAGACCCTGTCTATAATACATGAGTGTGTGGATATATGGTTCTCACTACCTAGAAGGCTATATATAAAGCAAGTTTTAAGCAGGAGTGGCCTGATGGATACTTAGGTGGATTCAGGAGAAAATTGGAGGAGGATCTTACAGCCAGCAGTCAGGAGGTAGGTGAACCCAGTAGACCCCTTTCTCCCTGTGGGTAAAAGACATTTGCCAGTCTGACCAGTACTGCATGTTCCAGGGTCTGGGTGATCCCTGCCCCGACAGTTCAGTTCAGTCGCTCAATCATGTCCAACTCTTTGCAACCCCATGAATCGCAGCACGCCAGGCCTCCCTGTCCATCAAAATGTCCCAGAGTTCACTCAGACTCACATCCATCGAGTCCGTGATGCCATCCAGCCATCTCATCTTTTGTTGTCCCTGTCTCCTCCTGCCCCCAATCCCTCCCAGCATGAGAGTCTTTTCCAATGAGTCAACTCTGAATGAGGTGGCCAAAGTACTGGAGTTTCAGCTTTAGCATCATTCCTTCCAAAGAAATCCCAGGGTTGATCTCCTTCAGAATGGACTGGTTGGATCTTCTTGCAGTCCAAGGGACTCTCAAGAGTCTTCTCCAACACCACAGTTCAAAAGCATCAATTCTTCAGCACTTAGCCTTTTTCACAGTCCAACTCTCACATCATACATGACCATAGGAAAAACCATAGCCTTGACTAGACAGAACTGGGTCGGCAAAGTAATGTCTCTGCTTTTGAATATACTGTCTAGGTTGGTCATAACTTTTCTTCCAAGGAGTAAGCGTCTTTTAATTTCATGGCTGCAATCACCATCTGCAGTGATTTTGGAGCCCCCCCCAAAAAAAAGTCTGACCCTGTTTCCACTGTTTCCCTATCTATTTCCCATGAAGTGATGGGACCAGATGCCATGATCTTCGTTTTCTGAATGTTGAGCTTTAAGCCAACTTTTTTGCTCTCCTCTTTCACTTTCATCAAGAGGCTTTTTAGCTCCTCTTCAATTTCTGCCATAAGGCTGGTGTCATCTGCATATCTGAGGTTATTGATATTTCTCCCAGCAATCTTGATTCCAGCTTGTGTTTCTTCCAGTCCAGTGTTTCTCATGATGTACTCTGCATAGAAGTTAAATAAGCAGGGTGACAATATACAGCCTTGACGTACTCCTTTTCCTATTTGGAACCAGTCTGTTGTTCCATGTTCAGTTCTAACTGTTGCTTCCTGACCTGCATACAGATTTCTCAAGAGGCAGGTCAGGTGGTCTGGTATTCCCATTTCTTTCAGAATTTTCCACAGTTTATTGTGATCCACACAGTCAAAGGCTTTGGCATAGTCAATAAAGCAGAAATAGATGTTTTTCTGGAACTCTCTTGCTTTTTCCATGATCCAGCAGATGTTGGCAATTTTTCTGGTTCCTCTGCCTTTTCTAAAACCAGCTTGAACATCAGGGAGTTCACGGTTCACGTATTGATGAAGCCCGGCTTGGAGAACTTTGAGCATTACTTTACTAGCATGTGAGATGAGTGCAATTGTGCGGTAATTTGAGCATTCTTTGGCATTGCCTTTCTTGGAATTGGAATGAAAACTGACCTTTTCCAGTCCTGTGGCTGAGTTTTCCAAATTTGCTGGCATATTGAGTGCAGCACTTTCACAGCATCATCTTTCAGGATTTGAAACAGCTGAACTGGAATTCCATCACCTCCACTAGCTTTGTTTATAGTGATGCTTTCTAAGGCCCACTTGACTTCACTTTCCAAGATGTCTGGCTCTAGGTTAGTGACCACATCATGATTATCTGGGTCATGAAGATCTTTTTTGTACAGTTCTTCCGTGTATTCTTGCCACCTCTTCTTAATATCTTCTTGAACGGTTTTATGAAGACCTACAAGACCTTTTAGAACTAACACCCAAAAAAGCTGTCCTTTTCATTATAGGAGACTGGAATGCAAAAGTAGGAAATCAAGAAACACCTGGAGTAACAGGCAGATTTGGCCTTGGAATGTGGAATGAAGCAGGGCAAAGACTAATGGAGTTTTGCCAAGAAAATGCACTGGTCATAGCAAACACCCTCTTCCAACAACACAAGAGAAGACTCTACACATGGACATCACCAGATGGTCAACACAAAAATCAGACTGATCATATTCTTTGCAGCCAAAGATGGAGAAGCTCTATACAGTCAGCAAAAACAAGACCAGGAGCTGACTGTGGCTCAGATCATGAACTCATTACCAAATTCAGACTTAAATTGAAGAAAGTAGGGAAAACCACTAGACCATTCAGGTATGACCTAAATCAAATCCCTTATGATTATACAGTGGAAGTGAGAAATAGATTTAAGGACCTAGATCTGATAGATAAGAGTGCCTGATGAACTATGGAATTGAGGTTCATGACATTGTACAGGAGACAGGGATCAAGACCACCCCCATGGAAAAGAAAGGCAAAAAAGCAAAATGGCTGTCTGGGGAGGCCTTACAAATAGCTGTGAAAAGAAGAGAAGCGAAAAGCAAAGGAGAAAAGGAAAGATATAAGCATCTGAATGCAGAGTTCCAAAGAATAGCAAGAAGAGATAAGAAAGCCTTCTTCAGCGATCAGTGCAAAGAAATCGAGGAAAAGAACAGACTGGGAAAGACTAGAGATCTCTTCAAGAAAACTAGAGATACCAAGGGAACATTTCATGCAAAGATGGGCACAATAAAGGACAGACATGGTATGGACCTAACAGAAGCCCCAACAGTACTAGAGACGAAAACACATCTATCTCCCCTCTGGGCGCCGTTCCCCTTCTATCCAGTATCAGTCTAGCGGTCTTCACATGAGGCTCTGGGTTGCCTCGACGCATTCCCAGGCCTACAGTCTCCCACTTTCTTCCTCTGCCCGGGAACTTCAGGGATACAGATTCAATGCAGGGAGTCAAAGTTTCAGGTATGCGGAGTGGCAGGTGCTTGTAAAATTCAAATCAACTCGTATTCGGCAAGGCCCTTCCAAAGAGACAACCAGGGGTGGGGAGCCTCAATAACTTTGCGAGAGCCTCGTGAAAAAGGACTCAGTGCAAACGTTACCCATCCCTTTAAGACATTCCTTGACCATCCTATCTAAAAAGTGAATCACCCTGTTTATTTTTACTTTTTAAAATCTGCCGTATCCGTTTATGTTTGCTTTCTTTTTGTCACTTACACCAAATACAAGCTCCATGAGAGCCGTGACCCTGGATCTGCCGCCCTGTTTGGGAATAAACAGCGCCGCCCACGACTGCCTTTAGTATTTTGCTGGACAGTGAATGACGACAGTTTGGGGAGCGTCGTTCCGGCGTCAGCCGCGCCAGATACACTAGACTTGGGGATCCGAATCACCCCGCATGGAGAAGTACGGACACGTTCCCAGATTCCTCAGTCCTGAAGACCAAAGAACCAGCAGCCGACGGTCTCTCGTCAGCGATACGTCAGGGCCTCGCTCCTCAGCGCTCCAGACCGGAAGCAGCCAGAGGCGTTCCCGGAAGTGGAGACTGCGGAAGGCGGAAAGGCTGGCGAGGCCTGGAGCGGCGGTGGGAACACTGCTGTGGGGGCTCGGCGCCTCTGGGTGCCCGCCATCCCCTCCCATTCCCGGTCGAGCAACCTCCCTGACCCTCCGCTCCCAACTCCCTGGATGGAATCTCGGGCCCCCGGGGAGCCGACCGGGCGGCCAGAACTCCCCTCAGCCGGGTGGTCGGTTTGAGGATTGCCACGGCCACAGCCACAGCCACTTCCGGGAGCGGGGTCTCGGCGAAGTCGGCTCGGCCGGTGCGGGGGCCGGTCCGGGAGCCCCTCCCTGACTCTTTGCTCGGCTGCACCTACTGTCCCGGTAGTGGAGGGAGGCCCGGGTCCCCGCGCACCGTAGCTTCCCCAGCGTCAGGATCTGCCCTTGAGCCGTGGGCCACAACCCCCGCCCTCAGACCGCGTTTCTCTGTTGCTCCTGGCAACAGCCACTTCCGGGAGCGGGTGTTGTTCCCCCTCCCCCCGCCCAGACCGTGTTTCTCTGTTGCTCCTGGCAACAGCCACTTCCGGGAGCGGAGCCGTTTCCCCCCAGTTGCGGAGCTGTTTCCCCCCAGTTCCGCGCCCCGTCCCAGCACCGTGAGTGCTCGAACCCAGGGGGCAACCGTTAGTCGGTGATCTTCGCTGTCCGCCCGTGGGGGCGGGCGACCGCAGGCTGCTTGTCCCGGGCCTTCCGGCGAGGCTCCCGCGGCCACCATGGTTCTGCTGCACGTGAAGCGGGGCGACGAGAGCCAGTTCCTGCTGCAGGCGCCGGGGAGCTCGGAGCTGGAGGAGCTCACGGCGCAGGTGGCCCGGGTCTACAACGCGCGGCTCAAGGCTCAGCGCCTCTGCTCAGGTGCGGCGCCGGGCCTGGGAGGGGAGGAGAGAACAGGGCCCGCGGGGACGGGGCGAAGTTGGGCGGGACCCGCCAGGCCTCCTTGGGCCGGCTAGGGGCGACCGAGGGTCAGGCCGGTGAAGACTTTGCGAAGACGCGCAGCTGTCGGGCTTGAGATGGGGACCGCGGGTTTCCCCAGAGATGCTTCCAGGAGTGGCTGCACCGCGTGGGAAATCAGTCCTGAATATTCATTGGAAGGACTGATGCTGAAGCTGAAACTCCATTACTACCTGATGCAAAGAACTGACTCACTGGAAAAGAAAAGACCCTGATGCTGGGAAAGATTGAAGGCGGGAGGAGAAGGGGATGACAGAGGATGAGATGGTTGGATGGCATCACCGACTCAGTGGAGATGAGTTTGCGTAAACTCCGGGAGTTGGTGATGGACAGGGAAGCCTGGCGTGCTGCAGTCCATGGGGTCACAAAGCGTCGGACACGACTAAGCGACTGAACTGACTGCACCGCGTGGAGGGGTGCTCGGAGCAGACGGGACGGGCCGCTCCAGGGCCTGGGGAGTCGGGATTGGGGCTCTGTAAGCAAAACAAACCGACCTAAGTCCCGAAACCGAGGAGGGGGAAGGGGGGACGGGAGGTGGCACGGGAGAGAGCCTAGAGCCTGGGCCCCAGAGCAGGTGTAGGGGATCTCCACAAGTGTGAGAGATGGGGTGATCCCCGGGCCGCTTTTTAAGAGTGAGTGTTCTCTTTTGAGATTTTGGAGATGGAGCAGTCTCCGGGGAGGTTTGGGGGCGGGGGGGCGGGGAGCCACACAGCTTTGGGATGGTTTTCAAGGGCGAGAGACAGTAAGAGAGCCTCGGCGTCCTTGCCTCCTTCCGTGTTCCCTGCTCTAGGAAGCAGCCTGATCCTCACGTTACAGTGTTTTGGTCTGTGTTCTCTGCTCTAGGAAGCAGGCTGATGCTCATGTTACAGTGTTTTGGTCACTGCCCCCCGCCCCACCCCCACCCCCCGGAGCGGCGACGGCCAATGCAACTTTCCACCGCGCGGGAGGTGTTCCCTGGCGGAGCAGTGGTAGTTGCTATGAGTCGTGTCCGACTGTTTGCGACTCCGTGGTCTGTCCACGGGATTCTCCAGGCAAGAATACACTGGAGTGGGTGGCCGGTATCACAGGTGGCTGTTGAACGCCGCCAAGACAGTGCATTCTTTATTTCAATGCATTTAAATGTAAATTCTAGCGGTAACGTGCCTGCCAATGCGCAGGAGACGTAAAAGCCGCAGGGTTCAGGCCCTGAGCTGGGCAGAGCCCTGGAGGAGGACATGGCAGCCCACTCCAGTAATCTTGCCTGGAGAATCCCATGGACAGAGGATGCCTGGCGGGCTGCAGTCCATGGGGTCGCGAAGAGTCGGACACGACTGAAAGGAGTTAGCACTCAGAGCCTTGTCACGCTCCTAACTGTCGCCTTAGGCAGCACAGTTGTTAGTCCAGGTGTGATCCACGATGTGATTGTTTCTGTAACAGGTGATTTTTTGCACCATAGAGTACTCCTTAAGGATCATAAACTATCGGTTCCTTAAGAACTCATTTATGGGTCATACGTATAGTTTCTTAGTAAAATTTACCGACTCCAGGCCAAGCTCAATTAAGTGTTATTTTAAAATCAAAGCATCTGAGGGGAAAGGGGCCTCAGCTTCTTTTTCTGTGAAATTATCAGGTGAAATGTGGTGCTGATTGTTCAGTCTCATTAGTGAACGGGAAACCCATTCATTTAATCTGTGCTACCTGCTCAGTCGTGTCTTGACTCTTTGCATCCCCATGGACTGTAGCCCGCCAGGCTCCTCTGCCTATGGAATTTTCCAGGCAAGAATACTGGAGTGGGGTGCCCTTTCTTCCAGGAGAATCTTCCCAACCCAGGGATCCAACCCGCATCTGGCAGGCGGATTCTTTTCCTAGTAGCTCAGATGGTAAAGCATCCGCCTGCAATGCAGGAGACCTGGGTTCAGTCCCTGGGTCGGGAAGATCCCCTGGAAAAGGAAATGGCAACCCACTCCAGTATCCTTGCCTGAAGAATCCCACGGACAGAGGAGCCTGGAGGGCTACAGTCCATGTGGTCACCAAGAGTCTGACACGACTGAGAGACTAGCGCACAGTGTCACCTGTCTATAGTCCTTATTAATGGACCTGCGTTCAGGCAGGCTGTACCCAAAGACAAGGACAAATGAGGCCAGTTCCTTGTTCCCCACTTCCCTCATCCCCAGATACTTACAGTCGGGTTTGGAGAGAGAAACAATAAGTATCCCATAAATAGCCCATTAAGTTCGACCATTTGTTCCATCAGTCAGTTCAGTCGCTCAGTTGTGTCTGACTCTTTGCAACCCCATGGACTGCAGCACGCCAGGCTTCCCTGTCCATCACCAACTCCACTCATGTCCATCGAGTTGGTAATTTGTTCTATAGTATTTGTTCCGTAGTATTGTGTTATTACAGGCCACCTGGTGTCTTCTCAAAGTGCTATGAAGACCCCACATACCTCTTTCATTTGAAAGAAGGGAGCGAGAGAAGGAAGAAAGGCAATTTTGCAAGGTTAAAATGTGGACTCATTTTGGGGTGAATGTATGTGGAATAGGAAGAATAGCATGCATCTGAATAGTGACCATGATACTAGAAAATCGAGGTCTTTTCCTGTCTCTGCCACCGTGGAAGGGCTGCAGTAGTAGCAGTATGACCTGAGCAAGGTGATTCCGCTGCGAACTGGGGAAGATGATGGGTGGTGATAACTGTCTTGGCCTACCTCACAAGGAGAAATTGAGATAATCTATGCGAACGCACTTGCAAAACCATATGCCCTATGTGCGTATGTATTCAACCCGTCAGTGAATTTGAATTTATGCCTCCTGAGTGCCAGAAGGCATAACACACCACAGAGGATTGGAGCACAGAAACTGTAGCCTGTGACCAGTGAGCGAGCCCCCAGGCGCTCTGCTGCTGTTGATCTAGGCTGCATCGGTGAGCATTTGTCAGAGGTCAAGGACAGGTATGCCATAGCAAGTGACATCTCAGTGTCTGTTAAATAAAATAGCCAACGGGCCCCTGACCTCTAGGAAACTTCCATTCCAGTGACGTGTAAGGTGTTATAATAATGACTGTGATGCATATTGTCTAACTTCCTTTTGTTTTTAAGAAATGGAAGAATTAGCAGAACATGGTGTATTTCTGCCTCCTAATATGCAAGGACTGACTGATGAACAGATTGAAGAATTGAAATTAAAGGATGAATGGGGTGAAAAGTGTATCCCTAGTGGAGGCTCAGTATTTAAAAAAGATGACATTGGACGGAGGAATGGACAAGGTAATCCAGCATTTTTCTTCTCTGCGCATGCCTGAATATAACAATCAGTGTGAAAATAGTCTTCAAGTTTAAAAACTGACCTCAGTATTTCTATTCAAACTTACAAAATACTGTACCATATAACTCCTTGTTGTTTAGTTGCTAAGTTGTGTCGAACTCTTTTGCGACCCCATGGACTGTAGCCCGCCAGGCTCCTCTGTCCATGGGGTTTTCCAGACAAGAATACTGGAGTGGGTTGCCATTTCCTTCTCCAGGGGATCTTCCGGACCCAGGGATTAAACCTGGATCTCCTGCATTGCAGGCAGATTCGTTAGCGTCTGAGTCACCAGGGAAAAGCCCTCTTAACTCCTTGTAGCAAAACGCTCAGAGAAGGCAGTGGCACCCCACTCCAGTACTCTTGCCTGGAAAACCCCATGGACGGAGGAGCCTGGTAGGCTGCAGTCCATGGGGTCGCAAAGAGTCGGACACGACTGAGCGACTTCCCTTTCACTTTTCACTTTCATGCATTGGAGAAGGAAATGGCAACCCACTCCAGTGTTCTAGCCTGGAGAATCCCAGGGACGGGGGAGCCTGGTGGGCTGCCGTCTATGGGGTTGCACAGAGTCGGACACGACTGAAGTGACTTAGCAGCAGCAGCAAAACACTAATCCAGGGTGAATTAGATGGGGAAAAAGGCCTCTGTCTACTTGCTCTTACTAAGTTTCAGCTAGCTTTTAAATGTAGTAGATGAACCATAATTAATTACCAACTTTATAGGCAACAAATGATTGAAAATTGGCATTTTCATATCATTCAGTTTAATAGTCTAAGGGGATAATCGTTGAAAATGTATTGCAGGGTATGTTTTGTTACAGTTTGTACATCAGAGTTTATTTAGCGATTCTGTGTGGAAAGAGGAAATGAATGTCAGCCCAGCAGTCTCCACTTGAATTGACGACAGGCCTCTCTTGTGCAAAGCAATTTAGGACAGGCAGAATGCTGAAGAAATTAGTCTCCTTTTAGTATATGGTTGTTCGTGTGGGATTGGAGGGGAAAAGGGATGATAACCTATTTTGATCCCATATCCCTTTCAACCTGCATAAAAAGCTCCCTTTAAAGGATTATAATTGATCAGTTAACAAACACTTAAGTACCTATTATACCCTTAAAACACTCTTAAAAGCAAAAGAAAGAAAGTGTCCATGCAAAAGAAAGCCTTTGCATGCTCAGAAAAAAAAATTAATATTGAGGATAATAGGAATTTCTATTAATGGTATTTATTTTGCATTTTGGCCTAGAAAATAATAATAGTTGGTTGTCTTCCACATCTTTTCATACCTAAATCCATTCTCAATTTGGAGAGATTTTTTTTTGCTTTTTAGCTGGAATTGCATCAAAGAACTAAATCATGGTACTTATAAAAACAATTAACAGAACATTACCAGTTCACTATTCATCTTTAAATCAAGATTGTGTTAATCACTTTGTTTTAGTACAGTTTTGTATTTCTAGTATTTTCAGTGACTAAGTACCAGTGTTATTTATTAAGAATACCAAGTTTGAGAGATTTAACTAACTTCTGACAGCCAGCTTTCCTATGTCCTTTGCCTGGATTCCATTCTTGTACTTTCTGTCATCTCACTTCCTCCCTGACTCAGACAGAAGGGGTTAAGAAGAATCCTAAAGATGGCTGTTTCTCTCTCCCTTTCCTTTTTTTATTTTTAGCTCCAAATGAGAAAATGAAGCAAGTTATAAAGAAGACTATAGAAGAAGCCAAAGCCATAATATCTAAGGTTAGCTTCTTAAATGATGTTCTAAACCTTTTCTTTTGAAATACAGATTCCAAAAAGCCAGGCAGCTCTTTTTCATTCTTTCTTTTTCTCTCTTTCTCTTTCTGTCTGTCTCTTTCCTCCTCTCCCACTGCACCCCACCCCCATTCCTTCCAGAAGCAAAGGAAACAAACATGTTTAGAGTGGGCCTTAGCTTGTTTTTCCTTCCCTTTCTTTCCCGTAATCCTCTGAGTTTCTTCAGGGCAGATACCAATGGTTACTGGCTTGTGTAAAGGGGGCTCAGATGTGGATTGGTGTGCATATGATTTCGCTTCCTTAGCCGTTTTTCCTTTTTAGTTGAGCTATTCTTGATTCACAATGTTGTGTTACTTTCAGGTATACCACATAGTGGTTTTTTCCTTCCGATTATACTGAATATAAGTCCACGTGCTATTCAGTAAATCCTTGCTGCTTATCTGTTTTACGGGTCATAGTTTGTGTCCATTAAGAACTAAAGAAAGACGAGTAGGGCAGATGCGAATCTTGTGGCTGCTCACTGGATCTGCAGAATCTGATTGACACAACACGTGTGCCCTATGAGTTAGCTCTTTGTAATCATCTGAAGTACTTACACACAAAATACTTCATTGAAGGAGAAACATAAGTCAGACCGTTGACAGGCATAGGCTGTGAGTCTGGAGGACAGTAATTTAAGGACTTTTCAGGAATTGAATGGCTTTTATTTACAATGGTCCTTGCTCCCACCCTCCCTCCACCGTGGGGCTTCTTCCTGGATAACTGCTGCTTCTCCTGTTCCTCCCAGTGCCCTGGGTATCATTGTGATTCCTAAGCCAGCGAATCCTTTAAGTGATTCAGGGGAGCATGCTTTTCTGCCTGTCAATATAGGAAAGGATTCGGTTCAACCCAGGGTTTACAAAATGCATTTGGCTGCAGAGACTTATTTTTTTAAAGGATGAATGTGAAAGTCGCTCAGTTGTGTCCAAATCTTTGGGACCCCATGGGCTGTAGCCCACCAGGCTCCTCTATCCATGGGATTCTCCAGGCAAGAATGTTGAAATGGGTTGCCATTTCAGTCTCCAGGAGATCTTTCCAACCCAGGGATCGAACCTGGGTCTCCCGCATTGCAGGCAGACTGTTTACCGTCCGGGCCACCAGGGAAGCCCAGAAGGATAGATAATAACTAGTAACATGTAGTCAAGTTGGCCCATCCCAGAACAGGTGAGGAGAGCAGAGGCCTGGGCCCTGCTCCGCCCACTCCACTCCCCCAAGCCTCCTCCTGTGGAAATCCTTCCTGTGCGTTTATGTCATTTCTTCCCGTTGCCTGTGTGTATTTTTATATTGTCATTTCATAGTTTAGAGACAGCTTTCACAGGTCTTCCAGTCGCTTTTCTGCAGCAGTTTGCCCAAAGTGGCAGAGCCCGTTCGGCCAGGGTTCAATTCTCACCCAAGGCCCTTCATGTAGCCCCCACATGTAGCTGGCCTGGCTCCCACCTCCACGTCAGGGGGAGCTAGCCCCGTGGGTCAGAACACACAGCAGGAAGGTGGGCACTCAGATCCCAGCAGCCCCACCGTACAGCCCCTGGGCCCCGAGCCTCCGCCTCCATCGCTCAGGTTCCTCCGGGGGAGTGTGGAAGATGGTGGGACATCCAAGCCGGGGCCCCTTGAGGGTGGGCAGCGACATCTGTGCATTCATCCCCCTGGGGCCCACCCTCCGCCGAAAGCGGGAGCCCAGGACTTCGGGGAGTCTGGCATCCTTGACTTTGTCCACCGCCATGGCACCTGGTCAGGACCACCGCCCTTGGTATCAGTGGAGCTTTTGTAGAAAGTGACCCCCTGGCGCCCCTATCTGGGCATATTGAGGGGGGGTGGCGTCCTCTGGTCCGGACCCCCCGGGCTAGTGGACCCTCACACCACCCGTGGGTGCGGGCCCCTCCCGGGGAGGCCCAATACATGTGATGGGGGTTTCTGACTTGGAAACAATGTCATAAGCCGCCCTGGGAGTAGGTAAGGCAAGAGAGGCCCCCAGAACCTCAGGCCCGATCCTCCCAGGTTTCTGAGAACCTGGCCGCTGTTTAATTTCCCCCCACAGACCTAGGGGCCCCCAGTGGCCCCTGAGCTGCGAATCCAGAAGCCTCTCCCATCTGACTCCTGAATTGCATCTGACTTTGCACCACGTCCACGGGTCTCCTTTCGCAGCTTCTGGTTGCTGTTTTCTCTTCATCTTGCTGCTTAAATCCAGTGTTTCACCAAGTGTGTTAGCCTCAGCTCGCTTCTCTTTCTGTTCTTTCTTCCTTGGCATTTTATCTTCTCTGCCAAATACCAGCTTCCACTCTCTGCAGATAATTCTCCAGTCTCTGTCCTCTACCCCAGAACCCTTGTTTACTTGCAACCTGGGTTTCTTTCACCTGGAAGTCCAGCCAGCCCTTCAAACTCAAGTTTCCTAGGCCTGAACTCCTGGATTCCTCTGCCGTGTGTTCTATACCGGAGCTGGCCCGTCTTGCAGACTTTTCATTTCTGTTAACACAACTGCCAGTGTATCAGGGTCCCCTTTGTCACTGCCCCTCTGTCACCCGAATGCCTTGTCTGGTCCATGCGCTCCCACCATGCCTCTTGAATCCCAGCTGCTCCCCTCGTTTCCACAGTTACCACTTTGTTTACAGTCCCCCTGATAGTCTTTGTGTTCAGATGTCAGCTGGGGTGGGCCTGCAGTTCATTGCGGCTCTAACCCTGACTACCCAGCGCTCGCGCAGACACCACAAGCTAAAGCATGAGGTCCCCGACCAGACTTCCCTGGTGGTCCTGTGGTTAAGACTCCACGCTTCCACTGCGGGGGCATGGGTTCGATCCCTGGTCGGGAAGCTAAGATCCCGGGATTCTTGCCCTCGGAGAGTTCTCTGTGCTTCACCCCCTCGATGCTACTCATATTCTGCGTTATCACCGAGGCTGTGGCGGCCGTGGCTCAGCCCCACAAATAGATCAGAGTCATGTGGGTGGCAGCACCATCTGATTCTGTTTGCTGCTCCGGCAGCAGCTGGCCTGAGTCTTGTACCAGAACCTGATTGACGTCTGTTGCGCTGATTAGCCACGTCATAGATAACAGTGCCCACAACCACTTCCAGAAACAAGTGGAAGCCAACGTCTGCATGACCATGGAGATGGTGAACGATGCCTTGGACCAGCTTCGAGGTGCCGTGATGATAGTTTATCCCATGGGGTTGCCGCCATACGATCCCATCCGGATGGAATTTGAAAATAAAGAAGATTTGTCGGGGACTCAGGTATGTGGGTGGCTCTTGGGGTCTCTATAATGTGAGTTCATGCCTACCCCCTGCCCCAGGGCAGAAGCCGCTCATGTTTGACCTCATATTTGTCCTGATGTAGTTTTTGCTTCATACACAGCTTTCCATCTTGCTAGGCTCAGCTTCAGAGCAGAGTTGTGAATTCAGGGGAGGGCCCCAGAGGTTTGCTCCTGGTTCAGGGCTTGGCACACACAGGAACAGCAGAGGAGGGAGGAGCTGAAACTTTTCTCGTTTTCTTTGGGAATTGAGAAGCACTGGGAAGCCAGGAACCTCATTTGTGCATGTTTCTGCCAGATGTCTTGGTCCCATTGATGGAATTTTCTAGCCTTCCCTCTTGCTCCTGAATATTTTCCTAGCTTTATGCTTCACTTTCACTTGTTTTTCTCATTTATTCCTTACCCTGTGGGGCAATTTCTTTTCCTCTGAGCCATCTTAAATAGGCGGGAGATGCAGAAGCAAACTGACAGCCCCGTTATACCCACATAGATCCTCCTCAGCTTATGATGGGTTATGTCCCAACAAGCCTAACATAAGTTGAAAATATACCCTCAATATCATAGCTTAGCCTCTCACCTGCCTGAAATGTGCTCCAGAATACTTACATTAGCCAATAGTTAGAAAAAAATCATCCAACACAGAGCCTATTTTATAATGTGATTTACTAAATGCTGTACCGAAAGTGAAAAACAGAACTGTTGTCTGGTACAGAATGGTTGTCAGTGTATTGGTTGATTACTCTGGTGATCATAAGCTCACCGCCACGGCCCAGCATCCCAAGAAAATATCGTACTCTTATCACTAGACCGAGAAGAGATGAAAAGCAAAATTTGAAGTATGTTTTCTACTGAATGTGTATCCCTTTGACACCATCATGTGGTCAGTAAGTCACAGATGAAATCGTCGTGAATCGGGGACTTTTATATTTAAGCACCCAGCAGGATCCCTGTTTTCCTCCCTGGCCATAGTCTAAAAATCCATCTCAGAGGGATTTTACATCATGCATGGATGAGGGTGCCAGTGAGACAGGGATACCCCCACTTCCCAGAGCAGGAAGTTACCCGAGTCAGGGCGTGAGTGGAGACTGACAGGGAAGGTGCCCAGGCGAGCGAGGGCGGTGAGTGGGCACGGAAGCCGGTGCCCCCAGGGTGGGGAGGGCAGGGCGCCGGAAGCCTGTCTCTCTCCGGGAGGGCCACTGACCATGCCGATGCCCGGGAACCCTTAAAGCCCCTTTTCACCCGTGGCCCCCAGGCAGGGCTCAGTGTCATCAAAGAATCAGAGGCCCAGCTGTGGTGGGCAGCCAAGGAGCTGAGACGTACTAAGAAGCTTTCAGACTACGTGGGGAAGAACGAAAAAACCAAAATCATCGTCAAGATTCAGCAGGTAAGCGCTTTGACTTTAATGTGTCACTGTTGGGTTTTTTTAACTTACTTTCACACTGATAAAAATTTACGGTACATCTGAAAGATTTAACACTCCCGAAGCAGGCACTCTAATCCTGTTTGGTCCAGGCTTAAAACTGTCCTCTTTATGGAGCAATGGAAACTGGAAGGAAAGGGGGATCAGTTGACAGTACCTGGCGTTTGTTTGTTTCTTCCCAGTTGGAACAATGTATTATTTCCTTCTGGCGGGGCAGTGTCTTCACTGCTGCTCAGGGGCTTTCTCCAGCTGGGCTGAGCAGGGCCTTCTCACTGTGCTGCATGGGCTTCTCGTTGCAGTGCAGGGCTCTAGGCGCTCAGGCTCCCTATTTGCGGTACACGGGCTCAGTTGCTCGTCAGTGTGTGGAATCTTCCGAGACAAGGCCTCAACCTGTGCCCCCTGCCCTGGCAGGCGGATTCTTAACCCCTGGATGACCAGGGGAGTCCTGGAGTTCCTTTTAACTGGGGGGAAAGGAGAGTGTACCAAGATGATTTCAGCTTTAAAAAATAGGGCTTACAAGTAACTCAGAACGCTTCTGGAGATGAAAAATGCAGCCCCGAGCGCTGGTCTCAAAGTTTTCAGAGTGCTGATAGCCTGTGAACATGGTGGAGGGCTGGAGACCTGTAAAGACCTGGTGTAGATCTGTGTGCCTGCAGGCTGCTGTGTGTGTGCCCTCTCCTAAACCATTCCTCTAAAGTTTGGGGGAAACAGGGTGGCCTCCACGATTATCGCTACCCCTTCCCCACTAGGCCTGCGGTGGCTGGCTTGGGAATGGCTATAACCAACACACCCTCCCCGGCCTCCACTGTGAGGGCCCAGAACAAGAGTGAGGCTCCCTTGATGATTCGCTTTGGATAATGAGAGATGCATGACCTGTTTCAGATCAGTTCAGTTCAGTCACTCAGTTGTGTCTGACTCCTTGTGACCCCATGGACTGCAGCACACCAGGCCTCTCTGTCCATCACCGACTCCTGGAGTTTACTTAAGCTCATGTCCATTGAGTCGGTGATGCCATCCAACCATCTCATCCTCTGTCATCCCCTTCTCCTCCCACCTTCAATCTTTCCCAGCATCAGGGTCTTTTCAAGTGAGTCAGCTCTTTGCATCAGGTGCCCAAAGTATTGGAGTTTCAGCTTCAACATGACCTTGTTTAGCCGTCCACAAAGAACACTTTGGGCTTTGGGCTTCCCAGGTTGCATAGTGGTAAACAATCTGCCTGCCAGTGCAGGAGACCCAGCAGACAGGCGATTCCATCCCTGGGTCGAGAAGATCCCTGGAGTAGGAAATGGCAACCCACTCCAGTATTCTTGCTTGGAGAGAATCCCATGGACAGAGGAGTGCAGGGGGTCACAAAGAGTCAGACCCACTGGAGCACAGAACAACCACCGCAGCAGCAAAGGCAGTTGTAGGACGTGAGCTGTGCCCTCCCGGGTCATCCACAGAAGGCCTTCCACCACAACGTGCTGTCCCCTTGATTTTCAGAGGGGCCAGGGAGCTCCGGCTCGAGAGCCCGTCATTAGCAGCGAGGAGCAGAAGCAGCTGATGCTCTACTATCACAGAAGACAGGAAGAGCTCAAGGTACTGCAGGATGGGTTTTCAACAGAGTGGACACTGGGGTGTTCACCCCTCTCGCTCGTGCCTCACCCAGGCCTTGGGGCAGCTGGGGGCCGTGGGTCCTGCAGGATGTGGCGGGGGGGCCTTCGGAGCTGCAGCCTCACCAACGCCGTGGGGGCCCTGCCCGGCGTCCCCCTGCGTTAGAGTCTGGAGGTGGCCTGCTTCTCTGGGGAGGTGGGGAGTGGGGAGGTTGGTCGTGGATTCTGTAAAACACTTTCCTGGAATGCCCTCCTGAGCGAAACCCATGTGTTTCCAGAAGCTGGAAGAAAACGATGATGACTCCTGTTTAAATTCTCCGTGGGCGGATAACACTGCTTTGAAAAGACATTTTCATGGCGTAAAAGACATAAAGTGGAGACCCAGATGAAGTTTGCCCGTTGACAAAGCTCTCCAAAATATTAGCTCACCTTTCTTTAGGTAAAATAATAATAACCATAGCTTAAAACAAGACAGCTGCCACCCTTTGTGAACATTGTTGAAATCTCTAGTTTTCCTTTCAGTTTGAATTTTTAAAATAAAAGTGAGTTATTCAAGGTTTTGGAACATAATAAACACATCCTCAAAAGAATCTGGCTAAATTATTTTTATAATCTGTCTACTATTTGAGGCTTTTCCTTGGCTACATACTGGAGGTATAGTTTCATTTTTCCTCCCTGATTGTTTGATTTTACATTCTTAGGATGTTGAAGGTACCTTTTCCTCCACAGTGAGTCAGGGGTCCACTGTGATACTTGGCTGTCAGTGGCCACTAGAGGCCGCCCGATGCTGAGTCTTGTTGCAGAGACGGCCGTGATGGGCCAGAGGGTCTAACCATAGTCTCCCAGCTTCAAAGGTGAAGTTCTGCCCCAGGTTATCAGCCATGATAACCTGGCTGGCCTTGTCTTCCAGGTGTGAAGGCCACACCTGTGAGGGAAGTTGGGTGGCCAGAGCAGGCTAGCCTTGAAACAGGACAGATCCCTGTGTCATTTCTGGGCTTTTCCCGAAACCAAATGCAGACCCTGGTGACGGGTGGTTGTCCCCTGGGCTCAGCCTGCAGCTCCCAGCGTGCTGAACTTGGCCCCGAGACTTCCAGAGGCAAGCCGTGTTGGTTTGGTGGCCATCCGAGCCCTGGCTCATTCACCATCCCACCTGGCTTTCTGGTTTACCTTTTTGAGTTTTAAATTCACCCAACTCATCTCTGCAAGTGCGGACGCTTCAGCAGCTCAAGGACACCTCTCAGGCTCTGGTCCTGCTTCGTTTGGCTCATAGAGGACTTTTCTCCCAGCAGGAGGAAAGGCATCGTGCTCGCTCCGAGGAGGAGCAGAGTGACACGGATGCCCCCCTGCCCTGGTCTCCCTTGTGCCCACTGCTGTGCTGGTGCCCAGGGCGGGAGCCGGGACCCTCGGTTCCAGGCCTGGTCCCATAGTGTTAGGCGGGGACTGCCCCTGCTCTTCTCCACACGCCAGTGAGGCTCGCTCAGACTCTTGTGGGTTGCTGTTTCCTACTCCCAGAGCTGACTACCTATTCACATGTCTGCTGTTCTTGAGACCGCATCTTCTAAAGTGGCTTGTAACTTGACTGTACACCTTGTCTGTACCTTGCTCTTGATTAATGTCAAATTTTGTAAAATCAAGTTTGCATCAGTTTTCTTGTTGACTTCCATTCTTCTAATTTTTATTGAAGTATGCTTGACTTAAAAAGGTTAGTTTCAAGCGTAACGTTCATTATGATCTTAAATGTCTCCATGGAGAGCTTGTGTCCTTAGATGGTTTAAAGTTTGCAGTAAGATCCTGTGACTTCACTTGAGGAGCACCCGCTCTTGTCAATGTCTAGTTGATGTGCAGGCATGACAGCCACACTCAACTTGCAAATAAATGTTAAGCCACACGATCACAGTAGCTCTTCTTAAGAATCACTGTTTCCATGCCATTGCGAATTCCGGGCTTCCTTGGTGGCCCCGTGGCAAAGAATCCGCCGCCAATGCAGGAGACGTGTTTCAGCCCTGATCCGGGAGGCCCCGCGTGCCGCAGGGCCACTGGGCCCCGGGGCCACAGCCGTTTCGCCTGTTGCTCTGGAGCCCAGGAGCAGCATCTGCTGGGCTCATGTGCCCAACTGCTGGAAGCCACGCTCCCTAGAGCTCACGGACCTCAACTGGAGAAAAGCCAGAGCAGCTTCGGAGACCCAGCACAGCCATAAATAAATAAAAGTATTTTAAAAAAAATCACACCACACTCCTTTCATTGGATACTGACATGAAACGAACAATAACCTCTCTGCCTCATAACCCCCTGAGCTCTATCCATCCTGAAGTGTGGAAGTGAAAGTCACTCAGTCATGTCCAACTCTGCGACTCCACGGACTGTAGCCCACCAGGCTCCCCTGTCCATGGAATTCTCCAGGCCAGAATACTGGAGTGGGTAACTTTTCCCTCCTCCAGGGGATCTTCCCAACCCAGGGATCAAATCCAGGTCTCCCACATTGCAGGCAGATTCTTTACCAGCTGAGCCACAAGGGAAGCTCGAGAATACCGGGGTGGGTAGCCTATCCCTTCTCCAGCGGATCTTCCCTACCCAAGCATTGAAGCGGGGTCTCCTGCATTACAGGTGGATTCTTTACCAACTGAACTACCAGGAAAGCCCCCACACCACCACCACCCTGAGGTCTGTCCGCCCTGAAGTAGTTGCCCCTTAAAAGCACTGCAGCCACCCCTTCATGGTCGTCTGTCTATAACGAAATGAGGTGGGCTATCCCGGCTCGCTCTGGGCTTCTGTGGGTTGATTCCCTTCATGTCAACCCCTGAGGAAGCTGCTGGTGACTTCAGATGGGTCATTTTTGGTCATGTTGCTAGTAAAAGTGGAGGGGCTTCCCTAATAGCTCAGGGATCGGCTACCCACTCCAGTATTCTGGCCTGGAGAATTCCATGGACTTTACAGTTCATGGGGTCACAAAGAGTCGGACACGACTGAGCGACTTTCACTTTCACTTCAAGGGTAGAGTCAAGCGCCACGCCCAGGATGTCCCAAGAAATCAACTTAGCGGAAGTCATCTTGCCAAACAGCAGGCTATGAATCAGCTTAAGCATTAGGCCTTGATGTGACTTTTTAATTTTTAAATCCCATACATCTATGGATCAATATCAAGGAAACGCAGTATCAGCTGTCTGTTGGGGGGCCAGACTGGGTCTGTGATCTCATGCTACGTAACTTGTCTTCTCACACAGTTGTTTCAAGGAGACCAGGAATGCTCATAATAAAATTTGACACCACCCCATGCCCCTTCAACTGGCAAACTGAAACCCCAGGCAGTATTTCTGTCATAGACTTACCTTGTTCCTTGCCAACTGCTCTGTGAAGAAAGTGCCATCAAGCTTGGAATCAGCTCCCACAATCTTAGGGCACAGTGTTTTGTTGTTGGGCAGTCACTAAGTCTTGCCTAAGTCTTTGCAACCCCATGGACTGTAGCACACCAGGCTTCCCTGTCCTCCACTATCTTCTGGAGTTTGCTCAAACTCATGTCCATCGAGTCAGTGATGCCATCCAACCATCTCATCCTCTGTCATCCCCTTCTCCTCCCACCTTCAATCTTCCCCAGCATCAGGGTCTTTTCTAGTGAATCGGTTCTTCCCATCAGGTGGCCAAAGTATTGGAGTTTCAGCTTCAGCATCAGTCTTTCCAGTGAATATTCAGGGTTGATTTCCTTTAGGATGGACTGGCTGGATCTCCTTGCAGTCCAAGGGACTCTCAAGAATCTTCTCCAACACCACAGTTCAAAAGCATCAATTCTTCGGCATTTAGCTTTCTTTATGTTCCAACTCTCACATCCACACGTGACCACTGGAATAGTCTGTGTATACCTAGATGCTAAACAGTGTGCTAGTGAACTTCGGAAAGGGAAGATCCACAGAACACACATCCGTGAAGGGCCCAAACAGGGTGCCTTCACCAGAACAGGCGGACGGCAGCCATCCATTATTTTAGTGTCTGAGGCCAACAGTGATGGGACCATGGGTCCTAAGTCTGCTTTGGTTCACCAGCCACTGAAAAGGGGGGAGAGAGAATTGAGCCCTTTTTTCAGAGGGAGGGCCATGAGGCATGCAGGATTGCCCAAACAAGGGCTGAACCCACGCCCCCTGCAGTGGAAGCTCTGAGGGGAGTCTTAACCACTGGACCGCCAGGGAAGCCCAAGTGAGCCCATCCTCGAGGTGCTTTAAACAAATAGACACTTGGCTCGACTCTGAAACCACTGCCCTGAGTGATTAAAAACGAGTCTGGGGTTGCCTCCCAGCTGGAGGAGGGCCTCCAGCCTGCTGGGAGGCCTAGCACATGCTGGTCACAGGACTCTGCCCATAGGATTCTGGGCCACGCTCTCGTGGCAGAGGTTAGCAGATGAATAAATTCCCACAGGCTGAATCTCAGTCTATCATTCCTTTGAATAGATTGAACTCTGGGTTCAGAATAAGGAAACAAGTGCCACAGCTGTCTTGCTATTCCAGTCATAGGGCAGGATTCCAAGACGCCATGAGTCAGCATCATCACCAAATGCAGAATGCAAAGCGCCAAAAACCTTATTTGCGGTTTTGTCACTGAAACCCCTGATCCTACAACCGGCCTTGCTGAGCAGCTGTGTCCCTGCCTTGGCCCTGACCCCTCCCCTCTTTACACTGTGCCAGACCAGGGCTCTGAGAAACTGTGTGTTTCAGTAGTAAATTAGCAAAATAAAAAATGCACTCCTGCTGGGAATTCCCTGGAGGCCCAGTGGTTAGGGCTCTGTGCTTTCACTGCCAAGAGCCCACGTTCGATCCCCGGTCAGGGAACTAGGATCCTGCAAGCTGTGCAAGTCAAAGCTATGGTTTTTCCAGTGGTCATGTACGAATGTGAGAGCTGGGCCATAAAGAAGGCTAAGCACTGAAGAATTGATGCTTTCAAACTGTGGTGTTGGAGTAGACACTTGAGAGTCATTTAAAGGACAGCAAGAAGATCAAACCACTCAATCCTAAAAGAAATCAATTCTGGATATTCATTGGAAGGACTGATGCTGAAGCTGAAACTCCAATACTTTGGCCACCTGATGTAAAGAACTGACTCATTGGGAAAGACCCTGATGCTGGGAAAGATCGAGGGCAGGAGGAGAAGTGGACGACAGAGGACGAGATGGTTAGAGAGCATCACTGACTCAATAGACATGAATTTGAGCAAACTTCGGAGGCAGTGGAAGACTGAGGAGCCCGGCATGCTAGAGTCCCTGGAGTCACAGAGCTGAACATGATTTAGTGACTCAACAACAACAAAGCCACACCAAAAAAAGTTCCTACTGTTAGAATCTTATATTGAAACTGAATCAGTTGATTGTAAAATAAAAGAGAGGGAGGTAAAACTGCTAAGCGAGATAAAACTGTGTAAATCAGACCCCCAAAACTGAGAGCTGCTCTAAGTTTAGCTGTTAGACCCTCACAAACTGAACTCAGCTCACCTGAACAGATGTCTGCATTTTCTTGCAACTATTTCCAGGTCTGAAAATGCTTAGCATTTCTAGAGGTAACTCACTATTGATCTGAGGAGTGCTCAGGTGGTGTGGCTGTTGATTTTCCCTTGGAAGGTAAATCTGATTTAAGTCATTGAATATGGGATTTTATTAGCTTTACGCTAAAGGAACTGCAAGGAGATCCAACCAGTCCATCCTAAAGGAGATCAGTCCTGGGTGTTCATTGGAAGGACTGATGCTGAAGCTGAAACTCCAATACTTTGGCCATCTGATGCAAACAGCTGACTCATTTGAAAAGATCTTGATGCTGGGAAAGATTGAGGGCAGGAGGAGAAGGGGATGACAGAGGATGAGATGGTTGGATGGCATCACTAACTCAATGGACATGAGTCTGAGTAAACTCCAGGAGTTGGCAATGGACAGGGAAGCCTGGCATGCTGCAGTCCATGAGGTTGCAAAGAATTGGATACGACTGAACAACTGAACTGAACCGAACTGAAAGGAAGTAAAAAATTGACAAACATGTCAAAAAAATAAATGGCACAAATTGACCGTTGAAAAACTGAAAGTCATTCAGTCGTGTCCAACTCTTCGCAACCCCATGGACTCTAACCCACCAGGCTCCTCTGTCCATGGGATTCTCCAGGCAAGGACACTGGAGTGGGTTGCCATTTCCTTCTCCAGGCAACCTTCCCATCCCAGGGATTGAACCTGCGTTTACCTGCATTGCAGGTGGATTCTTTACTGTCTGAGCCACCAAGGTACAGAACTCACCGTGTGTAATAGATTGTCTACATCTTTTAAAGAAAACATTTTAGGGACAGGCATTTACAATGGACTATTTCCATCAGCACAGTAGAAATGAGGGCAGCAGGTTCTGTCTGTTCTTTGAGGCCTCCAGTCCTGTGTTTCTCAAATAGAAAATCTCCCCAAACCTTCGTAGAACGTTTTTCAAATAGGAGAGGATGTCTCCAGGAAGCGTGCTGCTGTGCGTGTGGAGCTGAGGTGTGTAGAGGCCCAAGCTACCCCCACCCCAGGGATGTACCTTCTAGAAGGGGGGTGGCACCCTTCCCCATAAGAAGGTCTGGAGACCGAGACGCCAACTTTGACCGGCAGTGTCAAATGGGCTGCAAGTAATGTTCTCACAGAGCTTTCCTCACTCCAGTGAAACTGGTCCTGTCTTCCCAAGGCCAGCTCACCCACCTGCCATCTTTGCACCATCCTCCCTGAGGCCAAGCGGCCACTTCCAGTCACCTGTGAGAACCGACCGACCTGGCCTGGTGAGGGCAAGCCCTACATCAAGGCCTGGGGAACCCAGAGCATCTTCCAGTCAGAACCCAATTATCAGGCTAACTTTATTTATTTTCTGTTACTTTTCCCATATAATTTTTCTAAGCCGACATGTTGTATTTTCATTTTTACTCACTTCAAGAAATTGTCTTTTTTTTTTTCTTTTAGCTGTGCAGCGCAGGACCTTGGTCCCCTGTTGAGGGATCAAACCCATGCCCTCTGCAGTGGATTCTTAACCGCTGGACCACCAGGGAAGTCCCTGTCTTTACTTTAAATGCCTATACAAGGGGACTTTTAACTCTGTGATTAATATGTGCTCAGTTTTCAAAACATTGGGGTAAAATAGGAAACAAGTAAAGAAGGAAATTAAAAATAATTCTAATACTACCACCTGGGGAGAGGATGTCAACTTTTTTTTATTTACTAGAAAAATGGAAATTTATCATGAAAGTGCAGAAAATAAAAATCATGATGAACCCCCAAGTACACACCATTCAATTTCAAAAGTGGTCAGTGTTTTGCTGATCATGTTCCCTCTGTCCTCCCAGGGTACCCATTCTGAGATCTGTCAGAAAAACTCCAAGATACCATTTTACTTCATCTGTAACTTTCCCTGCATCTAACAGATTTGCACATAGAAGAAAACTTTCACGAAGAAAGTTTTAAATTTCCTGAAGTATGAAAATGCAGCTAGCACTGTCCGACCACAGTGCAAACAAAACAAAACACAAACTTCCTAGAAATTCACATTAATGTCAAAACCAGCAAAAGGCCCTCCTCCTGTGCTTCCCTGGTAGCTCAGTTGGTAAAGAATCTGCCGGCAGTGCAGGAGACCAGGGTTCGATCCCTGGGTCTGGACAATCCCCTGGAGAAGGAAATGGCAACTCACTCCAGTATCCTTGCCTGGAAAATCTCATGGACAGAAGAGCCTGGTGGGCTGCAGTCCATGGGGTTGCAAAGAGTCAGGCACAGCTGGGTGGCTAACACTAACACTATAAGCTACTTGTGAGAGACAGAAGATTTTTCAAAATAAAGTTGCACAACTTCTAGAAAGTAATGGATAATGAAAAAGAACATGGTAATTTATGAGTCTGCTGAAGCAGGATCTAGAAAAATATACAGAACTAAATATCAGAAACCATAAAAATGGAAATAAATAAATCAATTAAACAGCTAAGCAAGGAACTAGAAAAAGACCAAGAGAGTAAAACACAGAAAGCAGAAAGAAAGAATTAATGAAGTTCAAACTAGAAATATAATGAGTTGTGTTCTTAATACATCCAAAAACAGTAGTTTTAAAAAAATCAACAAAATTGGAAAAATATTAGCTGGTATAATTTAAAAGAGGAAAACCACAAAACACAATGTTAGAAATGATAAGAGGAAAATAATTAAAGAGAAGAATTTTTTTAATTCAGCTATTATTTTTTACTAGTTTCAGTTCAGTTCAGTCACTCAGTCGTGTCCAACTCTTTGCGACCCCATGAACTGCAGCATGCCAGGCCTCCCTGTCCATCACCAACTCCTGGAGTTTACCCAAACTCATGTCCATCAAGTTGGTGATGCCATCCAGCCATCTTATCCTCTGTCATCCTCTTCTCCTCCTGCCCTCAATTTTTCCCAGCATCAGGGTCTTTTCCAATGAGTCAACTCTTCACATGAGGTGGCCAAAGTATTGGAGATTGAGCCTCAGCATCAGTCCTTCCAATGAACACCCAGGACTGATCACTGATCTCCTTTAGGATGGACTGGTTGGATCTCCTTGCAGTCCAAGGGACTCTCAAGAGTCTTCTCCAACACCACAGTTCAAAAGCATCAATTCTTCGGCACTCAGCTTTCTTCACAGTCCAACTCTCATATCCATACATGACCACTGGAATAACCATAGCCTTGACTAGATGGACCTATGTTGCCAAAGTAATGTCTCTGCTTTTTAATATGCTATCTAGGTTGGTCATAGCTTTCCTTCCAAGGAATAAGCGTCTTTTAATTTCATGGCTGCAGTCACCATCTGCAGTGATGTTGGAGCCCCCCAAAAATAAAGTCTGACATTATTTCCACTGTTTCCCCATCAATTTCCTATGAAGTGATGGGACTAGATGCCATGATCTTCGTTTTCTGAATGTTGAGCTTTAAGCCAACTTTTTCACTCTCCTCTTTCACTTTCATCAACAGGCGTTTTAGTTCTTCTTCACTTTCTGCCATAAGGGTGGTGTCATCTGCATATCTGAGGTTATTGATATTTCTCCTGGCAATCTGGATTCCAGCTTGTGCTTCTTCCAGTCCAGCGTTTCTCATGATGTACTCTGCATAGAAGTTAAATAAGCAGGGTGACAATATACAGCCTTGACGTACTCCTTTTCCTATTTGGAACCAGTCTGTTTTTCCATGTCCAGTTCTAACTGTTGCTTCCTGACCTATATATAGGTTTCTCAAGAGGCAGGTTAGGTGGTCTGGTATTCCCATCTCTCTCAGAATCTTCCACAGTTTATTGTGATCCACACAGTCAAAGGCTTTGGCATAGTCAATAAAGCAGAAATAGATGTTTTTCTGGAACTCTCTTGCTTTTTCCATGATCCAGCAGGTGTTGGCAATTTGATCTCTGGTTCCTCTGCCTTTTCTAAAACCAGCTTGAACATTTGGAAGTTCACGGTTCATGTATTGCTGAAGCCTGGCTTGGAGAATTTTGAGCATTACTTTACTAGCATGTGAGATGAGTGCAATTGCGCAGTAATTTGAGCATTCTTTGGCATTGCCTTTCTTTGGGATTGGAAAGAAAACTGACCTTTTCCAGTCCTGTTGCCTACTAATTTAGGCAAATAAATTTGAAAACCTAGATGAAATGGATACATTTTTAGGAAAATAAAATGTACCCAAATAGAGATAGAATATGTATATAGACAACTTCAATAGAAGAAAGACAGAAAATTCTAAATTTACAGGCACAGACTAATCAGGGGACTCTATGAAGCCTTTAAAGACCAATTAATTGCAGATTTGCATAAATTTGCAGCAAATTGAAAAAGAATGTAAACTTCTAAGTTACTTTTATGAAGCTAATATAATATTACTAATCGCAACTGACAGAGCCCTATATCACTAATAAATATTACTCCAAGTTTAAAAAATAAAAATTTAAGGAAATTGAATGAAAAGTGCGTTAAGTATGACATTTCATGTCCCAGTAGGATTTATTCCAGAAGGGCCAGGACGGTTTAATAGTAATAAATCTATCATATTAACAGAGCTAAGAGGAAACATCACAGGATCATATCCATAGATGCCTACAAGGCTTTGACAAAAGTCAAGTCCCACGTGACTCTGGCTGTAAAGCGCCAGCCACACTGTACAGATGATGCTCATCCTTCCACACTTCATCCTGCTTTCAGATACTCTTCCAAAACGTGACAGGGATGGAATTCCAGGGTGGTGCTCTGGATGCCCTGCTCTGGATGCCCCCTCTCCCAGGGGAGGCCAAGTATGGAGGATGAGGTAGAGGAGCTAAGGTGAAACAAGGAAGCAGGGTAAACCCCAAACATGCAAGTAGCTGAGGGGAAAACAAAGACCCAGAGTCCAAGATCAAGGTGCCGGCAGGTTTGGTGTCTCCTGAGGCCTCTGTGGCTTGGCTTGCCCCCGGCCACCTTCTCTCTGGGTCCTTAAGGTTGTTCTGCTGTCTACACACGTTTCCTCTCCCTATAAGGTGTCTCATAAGGAAGGTGTCTCTTCCTCTCCCTATAAGGACAAAGAGCCGACTCACTGGAAAAGACTCTGATGGTGGGAAAGTTTGAAGGCAGGAAGAGAAGGGTTGAATGGCATCACCAGCCAAACTGACATGAGTTTAAGCAAACTCCAGGAGATGGTGAAGGACAGGGAAGCCTGGCGTGCTGCAGTCCATGGGGTCACAAAGAGCTCAGTGCTACTGAATAACAACAAAGACACCAATCTTATTGGATTAGGGCCCCACCCTTATGATTTAGGGCTTCCCTGTGGCTCAGATGATAAAGAATCTGCCCACAGTGCAGGAGACCCAGGTTCAATCCCTAGATCGGGAAGATCCCCTGGAAAAGGGAATGGCAACCCACTCCAGTATTCTTGCTTAGAAAACCCCATGGACAGAGGAGTTCAGTGGGCTACAACCCATGGAATTGCAGAGTTGGGCAGAGAGACTAACACTTCTCCATTTACGACTAGTGTAAGCCGTAAGCCCTGGAAACTAGGTTTTCTCTTTCTTGTAATGTAAGTGCCTGACTTAAGCTTTGATTGAACAAACACACTGCCAGCCGCAGGACTATATAAGGAGCCAAAACCATCTTCCCCCACTGAGGCTCTTTTGTTTTAGAGATCTTTCTAAAGAGCTTGTTTTTTCTCTTCAAGTTCCCACTCTTATGTTTTGAACTCTCAGCAATCGTGAGCCCATGAAACCCTAGGCCCCCACCCTTGACCCCAGTAAAAGCAGAACCCTGGACCTGTGTTCACACTCCTTCTACCCACAGCCTCGCTGTCTGCCCCCAGGGGAAACCATGTAATTTCTGGGTCCTGCAAATAATAGTTTTTTTTTTTTTTTTCCAGTTTCCTGATGGTTATTGCTGCAGTATGTCCTGCCATCATAACCACAACGGCTGGTCCAGCCACAACAGTGGTTATTAGCAGCTGAGACCAGCACACAATGATGACCTCGTTTAACCTTGTCTCCAAATGCAGTCACATTCTAAGATGCTCAAGGTTCAGCCTTCACCACATGAATTTTGGGAAGACACGGTTCAGTCCATAGAGGCTAGAGGCACTGTCATTTAAGAGCTGCCAAGCCTTGGATAATTTTATTAACTTTATAAGCTTCAGTTTCCTTCATAAAAGGAAATAAAACTATTGTCTATTTCATCCATTAGGACGATGCACAAGACGTGGGTTCAATCCCTGAGGGGGAGAGACCCCCTGGAGAAGGAAATGGCCACCCACTCCAATATTCTTGCCTAGGAAATTCCATGGGCAGAGGAGCCTGGTGGGCTTCAGTCCATGGGGTCTTGAAGATTCAGAATGGCTGAGCACATACACATATGCACCAAAGACATAGTCACAGTAATTTCATTAAAATAGAGGTACCATTTTTCTCATATAACAGGAGGTTGGAGACAGACAGTTTGGGACTGGTGCAGCTGAGGATACAGGCTCCTTCTGCCTTCTTACTCCATCATCCGGGGCTGGAAGCTTTCTGCTTTTATGCCTGGAAGTTGGCTCTCATGTCTCTAAGCGCCCGACTTATATATCGGGCAGGAGGACAGAGGAGGGGCAAAAGGCAGGAGGCTACAATGTGGGTGCCACTTGTGCCTGCTCCCTCCTGAAAAAGTCCCCAGGACCCGTTTCCTTCGTATCACGTTTGCTAGAACTGATTGTTGCATCCATGTTACTACCTATTAAGCAGTACAGAGTAGTCAGCATTTCAGCCAGGTGCATTACTACCTGGAATACAATTGGAGTTCCACTGGTAAGGAAGAAAGGGAGAATGGATATTAAATACTTACCCAATCTTATCTGCCATATCTAACCTCAAGGTTGTTGAAGGATTACTTGAGATGATATGTTTGACAGAAGACGTAAATAAATAGTAGTGATGGTATAAAAACTTAGCCGTTAATTCAAGACACAAGGTCCTAAAACATCAAATGTGTAAAATGAAGGATTGCATTACTGCACAACCAATGAAAGGAAGAGGACAGTACTGGGCAGCCAAAGTGAAAGAAAGTGAAGTCGCCCAGTCGTGTCCGACTCTGCGGCCCCATGGACTGTAGCCCGCCAGGCTCCTCCATCCATGGGATTTTCCAGGCAAGAGTACTGGAGTGGATTGCCATTTCCTTCTCCAGGTGATCTTCCTGACCCAGGGATCAAACCTGAGTCTCCCGCATTGCAGGCAGATGCTTTACCGTCTGAGCCACCAGGGAACCAGTTCATGGAATTCTCCAGGCCAGAATACTGGAGTGGGTAGCCTTTCCTGTCTCCAGGGGATCTTCCCAACCCAGGGATCCAACCTGGGTCTCCCGCATTGCAGGTGGATTCTTTACCAGCCGAACCACAAGGGAACCAGTCCATGGAATTCTCCAGGCCAGAATACTGGAGTGGGTAGCCCTTCCTGTCTCCAGGAGATCTTCCCAACCCAGGGGTCGAACCCAAGTCTCCCACATTGCAGACGGATTCTTTACCAGCTGAGCCACCAGGGAAGCCCCTGGGCAGCTAAATGGCTGAGCAATTCAGGGTCCAAGGGCTCGATCCACGCCCATCCTGGTCAAAATTGAGACGTGAGACATCCATGTGGTTTCCGATGCTTTGACTGTGGGTTTTTGCTGGCCCTGGAGGGACTGCCTGGGTTTGCTGATTCCTAGAGACAGCAAACAGTTCTTCTGGGAGCAGAGCTGTTGGGTACAAAGCAACAGATCCCCAGTCCACCCCAATCACTCCCTTTGCTGAGCTCTCAAAGGGCTCTCACACTCAGGGCCAATTATCCCCCGACTCATGCATTGGAAGGACTGATGCCGAAGCTGAAACTCCAATACTGTGGCTACCTGATGCGAAGAGACGGCTCATTGGAAAAGACCCTGTTGCTGGGCAAGATTGAAGGCGGGAGGAGAAGGGGATGACACAGGATGAGATGGTTGGATGGCATCACTGACTCAATGGACTTGTCTGAGCGAACTCCGGGAGATAGTGAAGGACAGGGGAGCCTGGCATGCTGCAGTCTGTGGGGTCGCAAACAGACAACTTAGCAACCTAACAACAATGTGCCTAGGGGCGTGGCTGAGATCCTGGCATGCAACTTGGCTTCAGGTGGGCTACCTGCCCCTGCCAGGGTCTGAAGGTGCCACTTCTTTTTCCATTGAGACAGGACGCATGGCGGGGGGGGGGGGGTCACCACATGGGTGCCCGCCCCTGCCTCCAGGGGTGGTCCTTCTTGGCAGCTACCTCCCCCCCACATTGCTATCTGACCCCTGCCTCATTGCCCAGCCCTACCCACCTCACTGCACCCCAGTCACGAGGCTGAGTTGGGTACAGTGGCCAGACTTTCGGCTTCCCAGAGCGCAGGCTCTAGCTGAATCCATATTTGGGGAACAGAGTAGGGAGAAAAGCTGCTAAGTTTAGAAACTCAAAGAAAAGTTCTGCAGCCTGTGAACCCAGATGCGTTCAGTAAGAGGAAGTTTATATAAAGCTGTGGGAAACGTGGCACTTCCTTGGATACAAACAGCCCAGTTACGCATGAACCCGAGACCTTGCTGTCTTGAGAGTGAGTTTCAATAGCTGGAGACCAAGCTGCCTCCCAGCAAGAACGTGGGTGGCCGGGTGAGGTCAGGGGGACCGGCTGGTTCTCCGCGGCTCCAGTCCTGGGCATTGGGGAACCAGGCGCTCCCTGGACGGATGGAGCTGGGCTGCCGATGGAGGTCATCCCACAGACGGCCCAGGGTGATAAACGGAACCGCGGGTCACACATGGAGCAGAACCTCCCAAAGTCACAGCTCCACCTTCTCCCTGGAGCTAATTATTCATCACCTCCAAGTGTGCGGCCAGCCGCCCCAAGGGTCGTGATGTTTTCCAGTCTGGCAGGGGGAACAGGCACCTCTAGTCCTCGCAGAGCTCTGGATGTGGTTCCTTCTAGGCCTTTCCTGTGGTTTTCTGGTCCTGGCTTCAGGTGTGACGAGCTCTCAACCACATTCTCAAGGGGGCTTCTGCTCATCTCCGGGTTCTCCCTCCCTGTGCCCGCATCTTATCCCCGACACCCTGGCCCTGCAGCTGTGGTCCCCTTGGTCTCCCTAGACCCTCATCTCTGTGTCTTCAACTCAGGTGGCCCACTGGAGCCCCCACCCCCAGGTTGCCCCTTTCCTATGCTGCCCGCAAGGCAGGGGAGTTAGGGAAGCTCTGCCGCTCCTTGCCTGACATCCAATGTCTTAAAGATGTCGTTTCACATATGTTTAAAAGAACTTGATGTTTCAGGTGGCAGGGTAGAGGAAGGACACACGTCGGTGGGGCTGCAGTACGAGGGACTCCTCACACTTGGGAAATAACCGTTATGGTTTTCTGGGTGGCCAGGAAACATGATGCCAGCCCCTAGTCACCGTCTTCTTTACTGGGGCTTCCATTCACAGCGGCTCAGGTTGTGCACTGCACACATGCTCCTTGCTGTGTGGGAGCTGAGACTCAGCATGGAGCTGCACCTCCTTAGAGAAAGCAACTTTCCTTATTTTCCACAAACACTGTCCTGTGACTGAGCCATGTGTCAGGGACTCCATCCATCTAGAGGAAGGATGCTTTTTGTCATTGTTACAGTGGCAACATCCGGGCCAGTGGGGACCCTTAACTTGTGCCACCTGAGACTCCTTCTACATGGGTGGCTTACTTAGTTTGGGGAAGCTGGATTGTGCATGGACACTTCTTTTTTAAAATTCTTATTGATTTGTTTGTTTTTGGCTATGCTGGGTCTTCACTGCAGTGGCTTCTCTTGTTGCTCAGCACGGGTTCTAGGGCACTTGAGCTTTCGGGGTTGAGGCGCATGCACTCAGGAGTTGCGGTTCCCAGGCTATAGAGTAGCAGCTCAATAGCTGTGGCACACGGGCACGTGGCATGTGGAATCTTCCCCAACCAAGGCTCGAACCCATGTCTCCTGCGTGGGCAGGTGGATTTTTTACCACACTCAGCCACCAGGGAAGCCCTATGCATGACTGCTTCTAATAACTGGCCTGATTTTCATGAGAGATGGGCCAAGTCCTGAACTTGACTCTCTGACATTGTCAAGGATCCTGCAGTGAGTAGCTGGATGTCAGAATAAATAGAGACTGACAGGGACCCCGTACTGCTGGCCCTCATCCCTGGCATGATGAAATAGAGTGGACTCCCAACTGAATTGGCTGGGAGACAAATTGAATGTCTTATTTTTACCATTTAAATAGCAGCGCCCTGTGTGTCCCACCTCCAGGCTGCTCCGGGGGAAGCATACCTCACCCTTAGACCAACCGCCTCTGAGCACTTTGCTTGCATATGATTTGCTAGCTTAGCTTGTCCCCAGAGCCCAGCACCAGGCGCACGTATGTGTCCCAGTTCTTGCTCAACCCATGACCTTCATCTTCTTCCTTATAATGTGTGTTAGTCATTCAGTCCCGTCCGACTGTTTCTGACCCCAGGGACTGTAGCCCACCAGCCTCCTCTGTCCATGGGATTCGGAGGCAAGAATACTGGAGGGGGTTGTTGCCATTTCCTTCTCCAGGGAATCTTCCCAACCCAGGGACTGAACCTGGGTCTCCTCCACTGCAGGCAGATTCTTTACCACCTGAGCCACCAGGAAAAGAGTCTTTCTTATAATACAGAACAGTAACTATAACAATTGTGCGGTAGTTTGAGCATTCTCTGGCATTGCCTTTCTTTAGGATTGGAATGAAAACTGACCTTTTCCAGTCCTGTGGCCACTGCTGAGTTTTCCAAATTTGCTGGCATATTGAGTGCAGCACTTTCACAGCATCATCTTTCAGGATTTGAAATAGCTCCACTGGAATTCCATCACCTCCACTAGCTTTGTTCATAGTGATGCTTTCTAAGGCCCACTTGACTTCACATTCCAGGATGTCTGGCTGTAGGTGAGCGATCACACCATCGTGATTATCTGGGTTGTGAAGATCTTTTTTATACAGTTCTTCTGTGTATTCTTGCCACCTCTTCTTAATATCTTCTGCTTCTGTTAGGTCCCTACCATTTCTGTCCTTTATTGAGCCCATCTTTGCATGAAATGTTCCCTTGGTCTCTCTAATTTTCTTGAAGAGATCTCTAGTCTTTCCCATTCAGTTGTTTTCCTCTATTTCTTTGCATTGATCGCTGAAGAAGGCTTTCTTATCTCTTCTTGCTATTCTTTGGAACTCTGCATTCAGATGCTTATATCTTTCCTTTTCTCCTTTGCTTTTTGCTTCTCTTCTTTTCACAGCAATTTGTAAGGTCTCCCCAGACAGCCATTTTGCTTTTTTGCATTTCTTTTCCATGGGGATGGTCTTGATCCCTGTCTCCTGTACAGTGTCACAAACCTCCATCCATAGTTCATCAGGCACTCTATCTATCAGATCTAGGCCCTTAAATCTATTTCTCACTTCCACTGTATAATCATAAGGGATTTGATTTAGGTCATAACTGAATGGTTTAGTGGTTTTCCCTACTTTCTTCAATTTCAGTCTGAATTTGGCAATAAGGAGTTCATGATCTGAGCCACAGTCAGCTCCTGGTCTTGTTTTTGGCTGCAGAGAATATAATCAATCTGATTTCGGTGTTGACCATCTGGTGATGTCCATGTGTAGAGTCTTCTCTTGTGTTGTTGGAAGAGGATGTTTGCTATGACCAGTGCATTTTCTTGGCAAAACCCTATTAGTCTTTGCCCTGCTTCATTCCGTATTCCAAGGCCAAATTTGCCTGTTACTCCAGGTGTTTCTTGATTTCCTACTTTTGCGTCCAGTCCCCTATAATGAAAAGGACATCTCTTTTGGGTGTTAGTTCTGAAAGGTCTTGTAGGTCTTCATAGAACCATTCAAATTCAGCTTCTTCAGCACTACTGGTTGGGGCATAGGCTTGGATTACCATGATATTGAATGGTTTGCCTTGGAAATGAACAGAGATCATTCTGTCATTTTTGAGATTGCATCCAAGTACTGCATTTCGGACTCTTTTGTTGACTATGATGGCTACTCCATTTCTTCTAAGGGACTCCTGCCTGCAGTAGTAGATATAATGGTCATCTGAATTAAATTCACCCATTCTAGTCCATTTTAGTTCGCTGATTCCCAGAATATTGACGTTCACTCTTGCCATCTCCTGTTTGACCACTTCTAATTTGCCTTGATTCATGGACCTGACATTCCAGGTTCCTATGCAATATTGCTCTTTACAGCATCAGACCTTGCTTCTATCACCAGTCACATCCACAGCTGGGTATTTTTTTTGCTTTGGCTCCATCCCTTCATTCTTTCTGGAGTCATTTCTCCACTGATCTCCAGTAGCATATTGGGCACCTAATGACCTGGGGAGTTTCTCTTTCAGTATCCTATCATTTTGCCTTTTCATACTGTTCATGGGGTTCTCAAGGGAAGAATGCTCAAGTGGTTTGTCATTCCCTTCTCCTGTGGACCACATTCTATCAGACCTCTCCACCATGACCTGTCCGTCTTGGGTGGCCCCACAGGGTATGGCTTAGTTTCACTGAATTAGACAAGGCTGGGGTCCATGTGATCAGATTGGCTAGTTTCCTGTGAGTATGATTTCAGTGTGTCTGCCCTCTGATGCCCTCTCACAACACCTACTGTCTTACTTGGGTTTCTCTTACCTTGAACATGGGGTATCTCTGCATGGCTGCTCCAGCAAAGTGCAGCCATTGCTCCTTACCTTGGATGAGGTCACCCCTCCTGACCTTGAACTTGGAGTAGCTCCTCTTGGCCCTCCTGCACCCTTGCAGCCATCGCTCCTTGGACGTAGAGTTGCTCCTCTTCGCCGCCGCCCCTAACCTCGGACGTGGGCTAGCTCCTCTCGGCCGCCGCCCCTGACCTCTGAAGATGATGCTGTGAAAGTGCTGCACTCAATATGCCAGCAAATTTGGAAAACTCAGCAGTGGCCACAGGACTGGAAAAGGTCAGTTTTCATTCCAATCCCAAAGAAAGGCAACGCCAAAGAATGCTCAAACTACTGCACAATTGCACTTATCTCACACGCTAGTAAAGTAATGCTCAAAAGTCTCCAAGCCAGGCTTCAACAATACGTGAACCATGAACTTCCAGATGTTCAAGCTGGTTTTAGAAAAGGTAGAGGAACCAGAGATCAAATTGCCAACATCCGCTGGATCATGGAAAAAGCAAGAAAGTTCCAGAAAAACATCTACTTCTGCTTTACTGACTATGCCAAAGCCTTTGACTGTGTGGATCACAATAAACTGGAAAATTCTGAGAGAGATGGGAATACCAGACCACCTAACCTGCCTCTTGAGAAACCTATATGCAGGTCAGGAAGCAACAGTTAGAACTGGACATGGAAAAACAGACTGGTTCCAAATAGGAAAAGGAGTATGTCGAGGCTGCATGTTGTCACCCTGCTTATTTAACTTCTATGCAGAGTACATCATGAGAAACGCTGGACTGGAAGAAGCACAAGCTGGAATCCAGATTGCTGGGAGAAATATCAATAACCTCAGATATGCAGATGACACCAGCCTTATGGCAGAAAGTGAAGAAGAACTAAAGAGCCTCTTGATGAAAGTGAAAGAGGAGAGCGAAAAAGTTGGCTTAAAGCTCAACAGTCAGAAAACAACAATCATGGCATGTGGTCCCATGATTTCATGGGAAATAGATGGGGAAACAGTGTCAGACATTATTTTTTCGGGCTCCAAAATCACTGCAGATGGTGATTGCAGCCATGAAATTAAAAGACGCTTACTCCTTGGAAGGAAAGCTATGACCAACCTAGATAGCATATTAAAAAGCAGAGACATTACTTTGCCATCTAATCAAGGCTATGGTTTTTCCAGTGGTCATGTATGGATGTGAGAGTTGGACTGTGAAGAAAGCTGAGCACTGAAGAATTGATGCTTTTGAATTGTGTTGTTGGAGAAGACTCTTGAGCGTCCCTTGGACTGCAAGGAGATCCAACCAGTCCATCCTAAAGGAGATCAAACCTGGGTGTTCATTGGAAGGACTGATGCTGAGGCTAAAGCTCCAATACTTTGGCCACCTCATGCAAAGGAAAAGACTCATTGGAAAAGACTCCGATGCTGGGAGGGATTGGGGGCAGGAGAAGAAGGGGACGACAGAAGATGAGATGGCTGGATGGCATCACCAACTCGATGGACATGAGTTTGGGTAAACTCTGGGAGTTGGTGATGGACAGGGAGGCCTGGCGTGCTGTGACTCATGGAGTCGCAAAGAGTTGGACATGACCGAGCGACTGAACTGAACTGAACTGAACTATAGCAAAGTCTGCTATGTGCCTCCAAATAGCAATTCTTTCCTTTTCTCCTAGCAAAAGAACACTATTTTTTTTAAACTAGATACACTTCTGCCAAGTAAAACACTACACCCCCTAGTATTTTCTACATCCAGGGGTAGGCAGATAATAAAGCTTTGGACAAAGAAATTAAAGTGAAGGGATGGAGATATCACTGTCTCTTTAAAAGTGACTTCTTCCTCTTCTCTTTTCTGTCACCCAGAATGCAGAGGTAATGGCTGGAGCTCTAGCAATCAGATGACCTTGGAAAGGAAAGCCACGTGTGTTAAAGCAATGAGATAGAAGGAGCCTGGGTCTGTAACATCATGGGCCACCATACCATGCAGGAGTGGATATTTGGGTCCTTCTGTATACATTAAGTCACTATTTTCAGGACAAAGTTACTTGTAGGTGAACCCAGTCTAATTGGTATAGCAACACAACCCGTGTCATCTTCCTCTCACGGCCTGATGGCCTCATTCCTGCAATGCTTAGCAATGTAAACAAGAGAAATCAGAGCAGGAATTGATGAGGTTGCTTCCGGCTCTGGAAAATTGAGATCCACTGAGCCAGTACATTGTGCTGGAGTGTTGAAAGACGGAAGGGCATGCGCCTGACCAAGGAAAACAGAGGAACACTCCAAAGAGTCTTCCCTGAGTTCCATGCTCAAAAGAAGCCCCGAGCCAGATGCTGCAGCAAGGCATTGTCAGATAGACAAACGTGGGGATGTCTTCTTGCTTCTGAATCAGCGTCTACTCTGGCAACTTCTCTTTTTCCTCCACCGAGCGTTTTCTGCCCAATGTTTTTATTTTATTTTTTTGGTTGTTGTATGTTAATTTTGGCCACACTTCACAGCTTGCAGGATCCTAGTTCCTCAGCCAGGGTTTGAACCTGGGCCCCCTGAAGTGGAAACGTGGAGTCCTAACCACTGGATTGCCAGGGAATTCCCTTGGCAGTTTTGAAACGGTAAGTCGCCACAGCAAGTGGCATTTGGCCATTTAACTGAGAGAGAAGGGACAGTGAGACCTGATCACGGAGTGTGTGACTCTAGAGGGCGGATGGGGAGTAAGTTTGGAATAGAAAGAAGAATCTTTTTACTCCAGAGCTGGGGTGATTGAGCAGCACCCCTGATCTATGAGATTTCGGATTAGGCTTTTCTGGCGCTTGCTTGTGATGGTAGCAGGCAGAGGAGGCTGGGTGAAGACCATGGGCTCCGTGTTCAAATCCTGACACCACCACTTGCTGGCTCTCAAATCCAAACAAGCTGCTTTACCTTTGTCTGCCTCAAGGTTCTCATCTTAAAATGGGAATGATAATACACTTAATTCCATAGGGCTGTCATGAAGATGAAAATAAATACTCCCTTTAAAATCACTTAACATGGCACAGAGAAAGCGTTTCAGAATCTCAGTTATTTGTTTACAGTTTCAGGAGGTGCAATTTCAGGACAGTCAAACCTGCCAGAACCAAATGATAATTGAGTTCTCCTGGACAGAGGGATGGACCAGGCATATCATAGCCTCAATCTCAGAACACAGGCTCCCCAGGAAAGATGTTTGTCAGGTTTGGGTCCAGCTGGGGTCTCTCTTGTAGTGCCTGCTACAGGTCAAATTTTAATAGAAAATTGTCAGAAAAAAAAAAAAAACTAGGACTAAAACTACAATATGACCCAGCAATCCCACTACTGGGCATACACCCTGAAGAAACCATAATTGAAAAAGACACAGGCACCACAATATTCATTGCAGCACTATTTACACTAGCTAGGACATGAAAGCAACCTAGATGTCCATCAACAGATGAATGGATAAAGAAGTTATGGTACATATATATGATGGAATATTACTCAGCCATAAAACGGAACACATTTGAAACAGTTCTAATGGGAAAGCAAAGAAGAACTAAAGAGCCCCTTGATGAAAGTGAAAGAGGAGAGTGAAAAGGTTGGCTTAAAATTCAACATTCAGAAAACTGAGATCATGGCATCTGGTCCCACCATTTCATGGTAAATAGATGGGGAAACAGTGAAAACAGTGAGAGACTTTGTTTTGGGGGGCTTGGAAAACTCAGCAGTGGCCACAGGACTGGAAAAGGTCAGTTTTCATTCCACTCCCAAAGAAAGGTAATGCCAAAGAATGCTCAAACTAGCACACAATTGCACCCATCTCACACGCTAGTAAAGTAATGCTCAAAATTCTCCAAGCCAGGCTTCAACAATATGAGAACCATGAACTTCCTGATGTTCAAGCTGGTTTTAGAAAAGGCAGAGGAACCAGAGATCAAATTGCCAACATCCGCTGGATCATGGAAAAAGCAAGAAAGTTCCAGAAAAACATCTATTTCTGCTTTATTGACTATGCCAAAGCCTTTGACTGTGTGGATCACAAAAAACTGTGGAAAATTCTGAGAGAGATGGGAATACCAGAACACCTGACCTGCCTCTTGAGAAATCTGTATGCAGGTCAGGAAGCAACAGTTAGAACTGGACATGGAACAACAGACTGGTTCCAAATAGGAAAAGGAGTATCTCAAGGCTGCATATTGTCACCCTGCTTATTTAACTTATCTGCAGAGTACATCATGAGAAACGCTGGACTGGAAGAAACACAAGCTGGAATCCAGATTGCTGGGAGAAATATCAATAACCTCAGATATGCAAAAGACACCAGCCTTATGGCAGAAAGTGAAGAGGAACTAAAAAACCTCTTGATGAAAGTGAAAGAGGAGAGCGAAAAAGTTGGTTTAAAGCTCAACATTCAAAAAACGAAGATCATGGCATCTGGTCCCATCATTTCATGGGAAATAGATGGGAAACAGTGGAAACAGTGTCAGACTTTATTTTTTGGGGCTCCAAAATCACTGCAGATGGTGATTGCAGCCATGAAATTAAAAAACGCTTACTTCTTGGAAGGAAAGCTATGATCAACCTAGATAGCATATTCAAAAGCAGAGACATTACTTTGCCAACTAAGGTCCGTCTAGTCAAGGCTATGGTTTTTCCTGTGGTCATGTATGGATGTGAGAGTTGGACTGTGAAGAAGGCTGAGCGCCGAAGAATTGATGCGTTTGAACTGTGGTGTTGGAGAAGGCTCTTGAGAGTCCCTTGCACTGCAAGGAGATCCAACCAGTCCATTCTGGAGATCAGCCCTGGGATTTCTTTGGAGGGAATGATGCTAAAGCTGAAACTCCAGTACTCTGGCCACCTGATGTGAAGAGTTGACTCACTGGAAAAGACTCTGATGCTGGGAGGGATTGGGGGCAGGAGGAGAAGGGGACGACAGAGGATGAGATGGCTGGATGGCATCACCGACTCCATGGACATTCATTTGAGTGAACTCCCGAGTTGGTGATGGACAGAGAGGCCTAGCGTGCTGCAGTCCATGGGGTTGCAAAAAGTCGGACACGACTGATCGACTGAACTGAACTGAATGGGGAGGAGGAACCTAGAGCCTATTATACAGAGTGAAGTAAGTCAGAAAGAGAAAGATAAATATGGCATATCAATGCATATATGTGGATCTGGAAAGATGGTACGGAGGCTCCTGTTTGCAGGGCAGCGGTGGAGATGCAGACGTAGAGGATAGACCTGTGGCCGCAGCGGGGGCAGCAGAGGGAGGCACGGTTCGGAAGGGTCTCATGGAAATGTATAGATTACCATGTGTAAAACAGACAGCTGGTGGGAATTTGCTGTATGGCGTAGGGAGATCAAACCCAGGGCTCTGTGACAACCTAGAGGGGTGGGAGGCGGGAGGGAGGCTCAAAGGGAGGGGACATATGTGTACCGGTGGCTGATTCATGTTACTGTATGGCAGAAACCAACACAGTATTGTAAGGTAATTATCCTCCAATTAAAGAAAAAAAAAAGGCAGTTGTCAAATGAGGAACTTCACTAGAATGTAGAATGTCCAGGGCCCCATAATCTGCTTGGGGACCATCCTGGGTGGTCCCATCATGTCCTTTATTCCCATTTTTGATGGTCCCAAGGAGCCACAGAGTATGTAGCCTTCTCTCATGCTGACCTGACATCCTTCCATTAGGCTCTCGAGAGCCTGTGGAACATTCGCAAAATCCCTCATACACTCAGCCTCCCCTTCAACGTCTCCTTCCTTGTGAAAGTGAAGTCGCTCAGTCGTGTCCGGCTCTTTGCAACTCCATGGACCGTAGCTTACCAGGCTCCTCCATCCATGGAATTTTCCAGGCAAGAGTACTGGAGTGGGTTGCCATTTCCTTCTCCAGGGGATCTTCCCGACCCAGGGATTGATCCCAGGTCTCCCGCACTGCAGGCAGACACCACCATGTGAGCCACCAGGAAGGCCGTCTCCTTCCTTGCATCGCATTGAAAGCCTGAGTCAGAATACACAAATTCTGTAATGTGCAGAATAAAATATAAACAATAATATGTTCATCAGAGTAATCAAGGTTAAAAGCTATAACTAGTATTAACAGAGTTCCTTAAAAAATATGTTGGCGATCACGCGTGGATTAAAGGAGTATTTGTGGAATCTTTCACATAAGCTCAAATCAAAAGAGAAAGAAAACAGAGTAAAAGAGAAAAAAAGCCTGGCTCTCCCGTGAGCACGCTCTCTGCACGGCTGTGAAGTGGGGGCCAGTTTCTCCCCCACACCCCGATTTCCAGATGGCTACAGGTCGATGTTCCCCCAGGTCGTTCTAGATCATAACCCTCCTTTCCCCCTCAGAGCCCTGCCTCTGACACCTCATCACCCCTCAGGGTCTTCAGATGGCTCTGTTAGCCCCCTTCGGCACCCCCACATCTGAGCACCCCCCCCACAGACCTCAGGGCACCTGAAACCACCCCAGCAGGTCCAGCCAGCACCCACACTCTCTCTCCCTGGGGCCCATTCATTTGGCAAAATCCCCAACCGTCGTTAAAACCAACATTACAGCAGCATGGCGGGGAGAACCCCAGAATCACGGTCACGGGGGGCGCCCCGGGTCCTTAGACTCTCCCCCTCTGCAGCTGCATCACGCCTCCTCTCTCAGCAGCTCCCTGGCCTCCGCCCCGTCGTGTCTTACCCCCCAGCTCACAGAGAAAACAGACACCCCCCACCCCCACTGCAGTGGACAGACCGTCCAGGCTCCCCTGAGGCTTTGCTCCCCACCCAGGACGCCACCTAGGACACCTCCTCCACAGCCTCATACTCCGCACAGCATCACCCATCCCACTGATCTCTCACTGTGGAATAGTCCCTATCTTCCAGGAGACTTCCCTATAGCTCAAACGTAAAGAATCTGCCTGCAAGGCAGGAGACCAGGGGTTCGATCTCTGGGTTGGGAAGTTCCTCTTGAGAAGGGAATAGCAATCCACCCCAGTATTCCTGCCTGGGGAATCCCATGGACCGAGGAGGCTGGTGGGCTACGGTCTATGGGGCCGACCTATCTTCAGTCCTCTCTGTCCACCTAATGAATTTGGCATCAGAAGTATCCCTTCTCTTTAGGGCTTTCCAGGTGGCCCTAGTGGTGAAGAACCCACCTGCCAACGCAAGAGACACAGGAGACCTGATGTTTGCATTTAAAAAATAGTATCACAGCGCATTAGTTAGCGTAACATGACAAAAGGCAACCTTCCAGAGGCTGGGTACAATAGAAACACATTGCTCAATTGTGTAAGAGTCCTGCAGAAGTTTCTGGTTGGTGGACAGTATTTCTCCAGTGGTGGTTCAGTGACTCAGAGATGGGTTCCTCCCATCTAGTGGGCTCTACTGGGTCTCCCAGGACCTTGAAGGGACTTCTGGCTGGTGGAGATGAAAAGAGAAAGTGGAGAACACACAGTGTCTCCTCACTTTCCCTGGAGGTGGGCACTTCACTTCCGCTCACATTCCGACAGCCAGAGGTAGACTTATAATTTCACGTGTCAATGAAATGTGTGTGCAGGAGGCCAGGTGGGAGCTGGGAAGCACCCTCTGTGCGGGGATAGCCATCAGTTGAAATTCGAGCCGTGCTGATGCAGGGCGTTTGGTAAATATCTGTGTGTGTTAGTCAGTCATGTCTGACTTTCTGCAACCCCATGGACTTTAGCCCGCCAGGCTCCTCTGTCCATGGGATTCTCCAGGCAAGAGTACTGGAGTGGGTTGCCATTTCCTTCTCCAGGGATCTTCCCGACCCAGGGATCGAACCTGGATCTCCTGCATTGCAGGCAGATCCTTTACTGTCTAAGTCACAAGGGAATCCCTGGTAAATATATACCAGATTCTAAAGTATACATATCCTTCGAACTCATAATTCCACTTGTGGTGATTTTTTTCCTACAGATATATTCACAAATGTGTATAGATGTATGTTTTAAGGATGTACTTAGTATATTTGTATCTTGTGGCTGCTGTCACAGATGACCACAGTGAAAGTGAGGCGAAAGGTCGCTCACTCGTGTCAAACTCTTTGTGACCCCATGAACTGTAGTCCGCCAGGCTCCTCTGTCCATGCGATTCTCCAGGCAAGAATACCAGAGTGGGGGTAGTCACAGAATTGGTGGCTTAAACAACACAAATTTATTATCTCACATTTTGGAAACCAGAAGTTCAAAATTTCTGTCCCGGAGCCCAAAATCAAAGTGTCAGCAGGTTTGTGCTTGCTGAGGGCTGTTGGAGAGAGTCCTCCCTGGCAGGCCGGTGGTGAGGAGTCTGTGCTTCCAACGCAGGGGGTGTAGGTTCGATCCCTGGTCAGGGAACTAGGAGACCACATGACATGTGGTGTCACCAAAAAGAGAAAAAAAGGTAGGGCGACCATGTGTGCTGGTCTGCCTGAGATGGCCCCTACTAAAGGGGGTCCTGCCACGCCTCTTACAAATTTCGGTGGCTGCCAGCATCCCGATTTCTTCCTCCATCTTCACATCACCATCGCTCTGTGTATGCCTCCTTCTCTTCTTCCTAAAAAATCATATTAAAAAGTCCTCTGTTGGGAATTCCCTGGCAGTCCAGTGGTTAAGACCCTGCTCTCTCACTGCCAAGGGCCCAGGTTCCATCCCCGGTCTGGGAACTAAGATTCCACAAACCACGCTGCTCTGTCCAAAAAATTAAAAATTCTCCCTTGACCTCCCATCCTTCTCTAGCTGTTGCCTCCCTTCCCCACTTCCCTTTCTAACAAAGCCTGTTTAAAGCACTGCCCACCCCTGCCGTTCCCTCCCATTTTCTCTTGAACCTACTCCACACGGGCTGTAGTGCACACAGCCTCCCCGAAGTGGCTGCTGTCAGACCACCATGCCGTTGGAAACAGTCTCGGCAGATATAACAAAATTCAGGACAAGATCATCCTGGGTTATGCACGAGGGACCCACATCCAGTGACAAATGTCCTGATGAGAGACACACAGAAAAAGAGACATGGAGAGGGGGGAGGCCATGTGGAGATGAAGGCAGGGACTGGAGGGATGCGGCCACCAGCCAAGGACTGCAAGGAGTCCCCGGAGACTGGGGGAGCAGCCAGGAGCCTCTCCTGGAGCCTGCAGAGGGCACAGCCCTCCCGGCACCTGGGGGTCTGACTTCTAGGGTTAGAACCGTCAGAGACCAAATTCTGTTGTTTTAAGCTGCTGAGTTTGTGGAACTTGTTACAACAGTTACAGGAAATGGATGCACACTCCAAAGGCAAAGTCCTTCCCAGGCGCCTACAGGGCTGTTAGTGACCAGCCCCTGCCCTCTCCCAGTCCGACTCCCGCACCCTGACCTCCTGCTCTTCTTCAAACGGGCTGGCACGTTTCCTTCCCCAGGGCCTTTGCACTCACCCTGCCTCTCCCTGGAGCCCTCCTGCTCCCTCAGCTTCGTGGCTTGTTCACTTCCTTCTGGTTTGTTCTCACATGCTGCCTTATTAGAGGGGACTTTTCTGACCATTCTTATAAATAGCAGCCTGTGTTCTCTCCTTCCCCCTTTAATCTGTTTCATTTGTCCCCACAGCGTTTATCACAAGTTGTCCTGTGGTGGGTTACTTAGAATGTAAGTTCCAGGCGGGCAGGCTCTTTTCTGCTTTGTTCACTCCCTAGAACAGCACTCAGCACAGGGTAAACCCTCATATTTTTTCAAAAGTCCTTATCTGATCAAGGACTAAACTATGAAATATATAAAAAGCTCTTAAAACTCAGCAATGAAAAAACAAGTTTATTTTGCCAACTAAAAGTAGGGAAAAAATCTGAACAGACACCTCACTAAAGAAGAGATGGCAAATTCAAGAACTATTTATTGAATGAGTAAATGAAAGGAATTTCATAAACTAGGACGTTTGCTTATTTCTCAAGAGACTGTCTGGGCCCTTTTTTAAAAACTAGCCTTTGTGCATTTGTGTGTGGGGGGGGGAGTTTGTAATCACTCCGTTGTATCTATTTGTGACCCCCTGGGCTGCAGCCCACCAGGCTCCTCTGTCTATGGGATTCTTGAGGCAAGAATTCTGGAGTGGGTTGCCATTCCCTTCTCCAGGAGATCTTCCTGACCCAAGGATCGAACCCAGGTCTCCCGCACAGTAGTCAGCTTCTTTACCATCCAAGCCACCTGGGAAGCCCAAAGTAGTCTTTATTTACCTGTATGTTTTCCTTTTTAAGTAGATTTTATTTTTTAGAACCATATTAGATTCACAACAAAATGGAATGGAAAATATAGCGAGGCCTCCTAACTACCTGTTCCCCCACCTGCCATGCAAGGCCTTTCCCAGTGCTGAGACCCCACACCGGAGCGGCACGTCGGTTACAGCAGCTACACTGACATGGTATCACTACCAAAGTCCATAGTTTACATCAAGGTTCACTCTCTGTGTTGTATATTCTACAGGTTTGGGCAAATGGATAATGATGTATATCTATTAGGGTGGGAGGGGGTGGTTACCTGCCAGGGCCAGAATATCTGGAGAATCCTCAGGTAGCAAGGGCTCCATTTCCCAGGCACTCTGACATCAGGGCCCTCTGCAATCACTTAGCGCTCCCAACCTCATTTAGCTCCTGCAACCACGCTCCGTGGTTGTACGACTGCGATCTCCACTTTCCATAGGAGGCAGAGGGGTCAAGCAAGCCACCCAGGGTCACACAGCAACTGAGTGCCCAAGATGGGATTTGATCCCAGGTCAGCAGAAACCAGCACCCACCCTGCAGACTCTGTCACCAGCGGGCTGCTATTCAAACTTACACACGCAGACTTGCAAAGTGGAAAAAACACCTGACACCCTGGCCACGTGGCAACATGTTGTTAAGGACTGAACACACGCAGGCACACAGACTCACAGACACGCAGGCACACAGACTCACAGACCGGCACGCACGTGCATGCATACATATAGAGGCACACATCATTCTCTTTGTCCTTCAACAGCTTATGATTCTGACGGGAGGAATAACTGAGCAGTGAAGACCTGAGAGGTTGAAAGCCCAGTTTTCGCAGCTCTAGGGCCAGGTAGCCTTTGTGTGTGTGTGTTGGCGGGGCGGGGGGAGGTGTCAGGGACACAGTGCTCTGTCTCCGAGTTGATGGGGCTGGAATTTGAAGGTGCTGATGGATCCTCCCAGCGCCATCTACACACCTTGCGTGAGATCCAGACACACTTTCAGGCTGGAATCAAGATGAGTGGCTGAAGGTAAAATACATGATGCTTGTTTGTGAAAGGACTTTGAGCAGACCTCCTGAGCAGGAAGAGTCACGAGAAGACAAGAAGGCAGCGGCACCCGGGTGAGGTCACTGGACTGTATCCTCCCAGAAGCCAAGCGGGCCAGCCAGCCAGAGCAGCCTCGCAGGTCCCCAGACCCGCCTCCCTAAGCACTGCATTCTCCTTCCTTGCTTTCTGGGGTCACGTTCCTGGGAGCATGGAATATGTCAACCTGACATGTCATGGTTCAGCCATCCAAGCTTAGAAAGGGGCATTATTTTTAGACTGAAAAGGTGTATTTTATATTCACACACTTGACTTTCAAGACCCTGAATGAATTTTGCTGAAATAAATATTCTCCTTTGGGTCCAGTCCAAGTATGTGAAGTTTTTAGTCCCAATGGCCTTTTCTTTTTCTTTCTTGCTTTGAAAAGGAATATTAAAAGTGGCTGAAAAGAGGGATTTAGAAATGAAAGGCAATTTTCAACATGTCTTATAAAATGAAAAGGAGCAAACGCTATAATATTTCTTCAGGACACGGACTGAAGTAAAACGAGATTTAGAACCCAGTGGTCATTCCTTGCGATGTGAAATGTCTATCTTTTCAGGAGTCAGGATTCGGCACGGCCTGGTCAGAAGGAAGGTGAGAATTAGGGGGACTGCCCATGTGTATCCACCCATGGGGGATTGGCCAGGACAGCAGTCCTGGTTTTAGCACTGAGACTCCTCAATTGCAGAAAATCCCTTGGTCGTTGAAATCACTATGAGAGGAACTCACAAAACCCCACTGACCAGAGTATCTCGCCAGCTCTGTAGGCAGGGCTGTAGGCTGCCTACTCTGGGTCAGTGTGGGCTTTCAGACAGGCTTACAGGAGAGTGTGGGATTTTTGGAGGCATGGAGTGGAGCTGTCTTCACCTGCTCGGCTCCCTGCCCTCAGCCTGTCCCCGAGGACTGCCCCTGGTCATCAGTCAAGGCCATGTACAGCCCACCACCCTCACCATCCCCAGGGCTGTCCGCGTTGCCTAAGAAGATAGATTCCAAATCCCCACCCGAAAGCCACTGAGTTCTCAGGGAGGGGGGCGCCCAGGGATCTGCATTCTTATCTCAAGCTCCCCTGGGTTGCTTTCTCTTTTTTCAGCTGTGCCATGGGGCAAGTGGGATCTCAGTTCCCTGACCAGGGATCAAACCTCGGCCTTGGCAGTGAGCGCAAAGAGTCCTAACAGCTGGACTGCCAGGGAATTCCCTCCCTTGGGCTTCTGGTGGGCAGGCAGCTAGAGGCCCAGCCTGGCCTCCACCTGGGCTTCCCGAGCCCCGTCATCTCCCTGCTCGTATCCTGCAGCCCAGATTCCCCCACATTTGGTTTTTTTGTTTGGCTCTACACAGAATCCCTCTTCTTTGCCCCAACCTACCTGCTCTGGGCTCTCTTCCAGCCTCTCCACCCTGTCCTCTGCCCCAGCGTCTTGTCAACCATCCTGACTTCCTACAGCACTGGGACCTTAACAGCAGATCACATACTTTCAGGCTGTTTGGGGGGCCACAGGTGGCACACAGCATGGACTCAGGAGCCCGGTGGTCCACACTCAAGTATGTGAGGGCCCTCCCGGGGAGGAACCGAGGGGAGGTGGGACAAGACAGGTGGGTCAGGACCCAGCCAGCCCCTCCACCCCACACTGCCACATCAGCACCAGACCCTGAAGTCTGGGGATTCCAAGTTTAAACCTGGTCTTCAGGGTTATTATAAAGGTATGTTTGTCAAGGTAGGCAAGAGCATGTCTTTTACATAATTTTTTATTTGGGGCCTGATGTCTATAACATTTTAACACTTGGCTGTGTGATATGTAACACTCATTTCTTCTCTCCGAACTTACAAATGTGACAGGCAGACCTATAGTTTTTTGGTCTTTTTTTTTTTTTTTTGGCCTTGCAACAAGCTTGCAGGATCTTAGTTCTCCAAGCAAGGATCCAACCCAGACCCACAGCAATGGAAGCATGGAGTCCTAACCACTGGATCACCAGGGAATTCCCAGACCTATAGGTGTCTGTGCATACACAGAAGAAAAATAGAGTTTTATGTGGAATCCTTTTCTTTTACGTAATGATATAATCTACGCATTATTCTCCAATTTGCCCTTTCCACTGAATAACATGACTTCAATAATTTTTCATGTTGGTGCATACAGATCTACCTCATTGAAAAACAACCAGTCAATCCTAAAGGAAGTAAACTGAATATTCATTGGAAGGACCGATGCTGAAGCTGAAGCTCAAGCTCCAATACTTTGGCCACTTGATGCGAAGAGCTAACTCATTGGAAGAGACCCTGATGCTGGGAAAGACTGAAGGCAAAAGGAGAAGAGGGTGGCAGAGGATCAGATGGTTGGATGGCACCACCAACTCAATGGACATAAGTTTGAGCAAACTCCAGGAGAAGGTGAAGGACAGGGAAGCCTGGCATGTTGCAGTCCACGGGGTCCAAAGAGTCGAACACAACTGAGTGACTGAACAACAACAGTGTGCCTTTAGTCCAATTTTTTTAGGAAGATTGAAATTCTTCCCAAGACATCTTCGTTAAAAAAAGAAATTTTCCACGTGCCTGAGCTAAGTGATGTAGGCGAGTCTGATTGAACAGAAACCTTGGTGGCAGCCAGCATGGCCAGCCCATGGATACGCCCCTCTGCTGACAGCACACTCCTCACCCTCCCAGGGTCCAGAGGCTTTACAATCAGAGGTCATGTTCTAAGGAAGGAAGTTCAGGCTCTCAGAACTGGGAGGCAACTCACTGGGTCTGCAAATTCTTCATCGATTTGTAACACATTCTCTTGCTGGTTCATTGTCAGTGGGTCAGGAGCATTCTGCTTTCTTCTCCTTAAGGGAGTACATGTCGTGATTCGACACTTGCCTCTAATTGCTGCTCCCTCCCTTCCTTGGAAACTAACGGAGCATTTTCCAGGTCAGGTTGCTGTTTAGTCATCTGAACACGAGTCCCCTTCCTCTTGCCGTAATCTTTCCCAGGCTGGATTTTGTCTTTGAAACAATAGGAAATGACAAGGTCTATTTTTCTTTTCTTGAAAGAACTCGATCCATGGAGTCATGAGTTGGAACAGAGAAAGTCCGGGGAATTAATATGCACCCCCGAACGGAAGTGACCAGCTTTCCTGTCTTTGTTCTGCCGAGTCCTGGAGTCTGAGCTCATGATACCCCAGGCAGTTTGCTTACAAGCAGGAAGGCTGCATTTTCACCTTCAGATAAATCCCCATCTGGGTTTTCTGTTGGATCCATTGGAAAGAAATGCAATTAGGCCCTGAGCAGTCTTCAAGCAAAGACTGGAAACCTTCCAAAGAAAGGCTGTGCCAGATATCAACCTTTGGTCCTCGACATACATTTGCATCATTGGAGAAGTTCACTGTGTCTTAAAGCACCCTCGAGAGTCAGGCCCTGGAAGAGCTTTCCATTAAAAGCTGTTTAATTTTTCCAACAGAAAATTCAGTTGTAATTTGCTAATTTCTAAGACACTTGAGACTAACTGGGGGCTTCCCTGGTGCTCAGTGGTAAAGAATCCACCTGTCAATGTGGGAGATGCGGATTTGATCCCTGATCGGGGAACATCCTACATGCCGAACAGCCACTAAGCCCAAGTGCTACAACTATTGAGCCTGAGCCCATGAGTCGTAGAGCTTATCCTCCAGAACAAGAGAAGACACCCCAACAGGAAGCCCACGCACCACAACTGGAGGATTGCTCCCACTCGCTGCAACTAGAGAAAAGTCCTCGAAGCAAAGAAGACCCAGCACGGCCAGTAAATAGATAATCAAATAAAGAAAGAAAATTATGTTTAAAAAGGCTACCTGGATAGTGATCAGCAACCTTAAAATGAGGAGAAATTTGTATTCCAAGAGCTCGAGGCCTACGTGGTTGGAGACCAGGCCCAGCTGATTACTGGCTGCGAGTGGATTGAAAGCCTGATCTCAGGGCTTCCCTGGTGGTTCAGTGTTAAAGAATCCTCCTGCCGGTGCAGGAGACATGGGTTCAATTCCTGGGTTGGGAAGATCCCCCTGGAGAAGGAAATGGCATCCCACTCCAGTATTCTTGCTTGGGAAATCCCATGGACAGAGGAGCCTGCCGAGCTACAGTCCATGGGGTCGCAAAAGAGTCAGACACGACTTAGTGACTAAACAGCAAACCTGCTCTCAACACTGATATTTGCCTCTGGGGGATGGAAGGCTGCTGGCCCCAGTGGGTGATGTCATCTCTACAGCCAGTCCTGTTGTCTGGAGTCCAGTGCCTGGGGTTCTGTACCCTGTTAGCCTGAGGCCTCACTGCTCCCCTTTCCCAAACACGCGCCACCTGTTCCCACCTCCCGGCCCACTGCTGTGGCTTCCCCTGCCCCCGCTCAGGTTCCCGTATGACCACCTTTGACAATTCTGCTCGTTCCTGAGGGCCCTGTTGAGCACCACCTCCCATCAGCCTCTCCAGCCCATCAGGTAGAATCATGCTCTCTGGGTTCCCAGGGCCATCTTATGACCATTAACATCACTGCTCCGTTTACAATGATGGTCATTAACATCATTGACCATTTAACATCATTCTTACACTCAGGGTTGTGAAGCTGAAATCCCCAAAGGATAAAGAGAAGGCCTTTGCAGACTCTGCTCCCAGATTTAGCCAAGAGATGGAAGATCCTGAAAGTGAAGAGGAAGAAGAAGGCACGAGGGGTGGGCCTGGTGGGTCAGCCACTGTTGCCTGGCGGGGTAGGGAGACAGGGCCTCGAGGTGAGAAAGGCTTGGCCTGAGATCTCTCTTTGGACCCTTCCTGGGGGCGGGGGGTGCCGCTAGCCGTTGGGTCAGGAAGAATGAGGGGGATGGCTAGTCTCGGAAGCTGTGTGCTTCTCAGGATGCAAAAGAAGGGGGAATGTACAGCAGCTGCTGCTGCAAGACAGGTGGCCAGGGCAAAAGGCCCCTGTGGGCTGCTCCCCCCTCTTTGGGGCAGGGAAGGCAGACCTGATAGCTGGGGCTGTGGTTCTGCAGGGGTTGGGACCCACACAGACTGGATGGCACCAAGGCCTGCCATAAGGACAGAGCCCACAGGGCTTGGGGACTAGGGACGTGTGGGGGTGTCCCCAGAAAGGTGAGCCCAGTGGGAGTAGGTGGCAACTTTGTCCCACATTTCTGTGCCCAGATTTATTTTTATTTATTTATTGAGTCAGCAAACATTTTATTATATAAAGATTTAAACTTTTTATTTTGTATCGGGATATAGCCGATGAACAGTGTCATGATAGTTTCAGGGGAACAGCGAAGAGACTCAGCCACGTGTACACATGCTGCCCCTGGGATGTTGACCCGATGACGCCTTTGGTTGGTAATGAAATATCCGCTCCGTTTCATTGCAGTGAGCTGGGACTGGCTCTCCCTGTCTGACTGAGCACTCTGGCTCAGCATCGCCCAGCAGAGCTCCCTCCCTGCACCATCCAAGACAGGAGCCACTGGCCAGGTGGCCACTGAGTCACTGGCGTGACCGAGGAGTGGACTTTTAAATGCTACTAACTGCTTTCGGTTTAAGATTAGCTAGGCACATGTGGCTGCCGGCTCTGTGTCGGACGATCGGCATCGTGTTTAGACACCGGCTCATTCATTCTCGAGGGAGCCCAGCGCTGCCCCTGCAGGGAGGTGCCTGTTGACTTGAAATTCCTACAAAGAATGTGATGGCCTTGGATAATTATTAGCTGGCTTCCTGCATTTTCCCTTATCTGGCTGATATTATCGTGCCTCTTTCTTGCCTTATTTCCAGCTATAGACCAGTATGGCTTCCAGTCGACAGGGCATTTAGCTGGAGTGTTTATTTAGGATTTAATCTCTGAGGCTACGGGCCAGTCATGGGATGGAGTTTGGCCAACTCTGCACTGGTGGTCAGGCTTACAATGGGCTTCTTAAAACCAAGCTGACCACAGTTCCGGGTTTATGGCTATCCTGCCAACGCTGGGCCGAGTCTTTCAGGTCCAAGTGTGGGAGACTGCACAACGGACTTGGCTGAAGAATCCAAAGAAGGTCAGGCCTTGACGCTTTCCTGGGAGCTCTGCAGACAGCCATTCCTCCTCCAAACTCCCCTCTGTGGCAGGGCTGGAGGCTGCCTTGTCTTCTTCAGCAGCTTGTTCTTATTTTGCCCTTGAGTTCTGTCCGATCCTCTGAGGACTGTGTAACTGATGAAGTTTTGGCCATGCTGGATGCTGAAACTCAGAAGGAAGAAATAATTGATGATGAAAGCTTTCCTTTATGGTGGTTCTTCTTTTTTAAATTCAGTTTTTAAAAAATTATTTACTTTTGGCTGTGCTGGGGCTTCGTTGGTTCACGGGCTTTTCTCCAATTGCAGCAAGTGAGGGCTACCCTCCAGCTGCAACTCATGGGCTTCTCATTGCAGTGGCTTTGCTTGTTGCAGTGCATGGGTCTAGGTGTTCGAGCTTCAGTAATTGCATTTTGAGGGCTCAACAGCTGTGCCGCACCGACTTGACTGCTCCTCAGCATGTGAAATTTTCCTGGGCCAGGGATCAAACCCGTGTCCCCTGTGTCGGCAAGTGGACTCCTATTCACTGTCCCACCAGGGAAGTCCAGTTTCCAAAGATTTCTGAACGAGTGGCTTATTGAAGCAGTGCTCTTAGGAGAAATACTTGTAAGAAAATTGCTGTGGTCTCAATGTTTGTGTCCCCCCAAATTCACCTTCAGATCCTAAGCCCCAGAGGTAAGGCCTCCAGGAGATTTCGCTTTTGTTTTTATTTTTGTTTTGTGACACCACATGGCAAGTGGGATTTTAGTTCCCTGACAAAGAATCGAACCCATGCCCTCTGCATTGGAAGCTTGGACTCTCAACCACTGGACCACCAGGGAAATTCCTCTAGAGCGTTCTAGATCAAAAATGTGGAGCCCTCATGAATGAGATTAGTGCCCTTAGTGGAGACCCTACAAAGTTCCCCGCGTCCCTTCCATCATCTGAGAACACAGCGGGAAGTCTGCAACCCAGAAGAGGGCCCTCCCCACACCATGCTGACACCTCGAGCTTGGACTTCTAGCCGCCAGACTGTGAGGAAGAAATTTCTAATTTTTATAGGCTATCTAGTCTGTGGGATTTTGTTACAGCAGCCCAAGCAGGCTAAGACAGAAATGTGCTGCTCACTCAGTCATGTCACTTTGCAACCCCATGGACTGTAGCCTTTGTCCATGGGATTCTTCAGGCAAGAATACTGCAGTGGGTTGCCATTTCCTCCTCCAGGGGATCTTCCCAACCCAGGGATTGACCCAGGGTCTCCTGCATCGCAGGCAGATTCTTTACCGTCTGAGCCCCCAGGGAAGCCCTAAGGCAGAATTGGTGAGGGGTAATTCTCTGCGAAAGAGGACACTGTGGTCCGCTTGCAGCCGCCCTCGCAGCAGCTGGGGTGGTACCGGGCCTGGTGCAGGGTTCTGGGTGGGCACAGCATCATGCATGACCCATTTGTGGGGTTTGCAGTGGGACCACCCACAGGGCCTCTGGGGAACTGCTTGGTCCCTGGCTGTGTGTGGCTTCCCTCGTGGCTCAGAGGGTAGAGCATCTGCCTCCAACATGGGAGACCTGGGTTCGATCCCCAGGTTGGGAAGATCCCCTGGAGAAAGAAATGGCAACCCACTCCAGTACTCTTGCCTGGAAAACGCCATGGATGGAGGAGACTGGTAGGCTACAGTCCCCGGGATTGCAAAGAGTTTACGCACGACTGAGCGACTTCACTTCTTCTGGCTGTGCACTCCTCGGTGAAGCAGCTAGTGCCCCAACATGGACAGAGCAAGAGGGGCCCAGCTAACAAGCTCTGTGAACCCAGAAGGACTGAATTTTACAGCATGAGGCTCACATTTTCAAAGTCAGTGTTTTGCAGCAAGTAACTGAGGCAGTGATATGGGCAAACTTCCCACCGAGCTAGCCTCTTTTCACAGAACTTCTGGGACCCCACCGCCTGGAGACCATGGGGTGGCTGCGGCCCCGACTTGCACAACGCTCAGAAGCAGTAGTCTACGTGTGCCCTGCACTCTCTGGGTGGAATTCCACCTGGGAGCTTCCACCAGCCACCACGCTCCGTCGCAACCCCTGATTCAAAGCTGCATTGGTCCTTTCCTCCCTGGGCTTGGTGCCCATCCAAACATTCTCAGCAGGACTCCTCAGCCTCCTTCCTTGAGAAGACCGTGGCATTCTTCTCTTGGGCTCGGAAAATGCAAACAAACAACTTATTGCATTTGCGCAAGCCAAAGACTGCCCTTCGCCTTGGCTGGCCTGTTTCCCTGCTGCCTCTTTGGGGGTCCTGGGAGGATATGCATGTGGGTGGAGGTTATGGGGAGACACAGATAAGAGAAGACCCATCGTGGCATTCAACAAGAGCTTTGAGACTGTCAGTGTGGCCGCAGCTCTTTCTCTGGCTGGAAAAATGAAAACCTTCAGCTGCCATGTTCTGTTTAGGCTCACAGAGCCATCAGATGAAGGTAGCTACGTTCACGGAGCCAGAGAAGATGCTGCTTGGGAATTAGGACTAGAGACCGTGGGGGGAGGCTGTTCTGGGAGCCGAGACAGCACTGAAGTGCCTCTTGCTGAGCTCAGGAAATCAAAGGACAAGGGTACTCTTTGATTAGAACAAAATTCTCATGAAGAATTTAAACAATGGAGCCATATGTTCATTCTCTGCTATGACCTGGAAGAGATTTATCTCTAATGACAGATTGAAAGCGAGTCATCCCGCCCTGTCAACTTCTCCCAATCCCCTATGTTATAGATGGACGACTCGGGTCCCTGGAGGTGCTGAGGGGTTTCAGCCTCTGCCTACACCACCCCAGCCTGTGCATATGACCCCTTTATGGACCGAGTCCTACCCTCCCACCTTCTCGGATAAGTGTAAGAAACGCACATTCTGAAACTGACAGAAGGGAGAGTGTCACTCTGACTCACCTTCAGTCCCCGTTCCTTTAGTTTAATGGAAACCACCTGATTCCTAGTCAACTGGGTCTGCAATTGTCTTTTAACATGTAGTCCCTTTTCTTTTTCTGGCTGCACTGTGAGCAGTATATGAAATCTTGGTTCCCGATGAGGGATCAAGCCTGCACCCCTTGCACTGGAAGGCGTTGGACTTGTAATCACTGGACTGCTGAGGGAGTCCCTTTGTAGTTTCACTGCTATTAAAATGCTACACACAAATGTTTACAGCACCACTACTCACAGTAGACCAAGGCGGAAGCAACCCAGATGTCTACAAATGGATGAATTCATGAACTTAGCGTGGTCTATCCATATATGAAAGTGTTAGTTGCTCAGTCATGTCCTGCTCTTTGCAACCCCATGGAATGTAGCCTGCCAGGCTCCTCTGTCCATGGAATTCTCCAGGAAAGAATACTGGAGTGGGTAGCCACTCCCTTCTCCAGGGGATCCTCCCAGCTCGGGGATTGAACCAGGTCTCCTGCATTGCAGATTCCTCGACTGAGGCACGAGGAGAGCCTGGTTTATACATGTAGTGGAATATTATTCAGCCGTAAAAGGAAGAAAGTACTGATTCATGCCACAGCACAAATGAACTTGAGGACATTATGCTAAATGAAGGAAGCCAGTGACAGAAGATCCCATTTACATGTGTGATTCCCTTTATATGAACTACCCAGAATAACTGAATGCACAGGCACAGACTGGTAGTTGCCAGGGGCTGGAGGAAGGAGGAAATGGGGAGTGGGTGCTTAATGGGGCAGGGGTTTTATTTTCTGGGATTGAAAGTGTTTTGGAATTAGGTAGAAGGGCCTTCCCTGGTGGCTGAAATGGTAAAGAGTCTGCCTGCAATGTGGGTAACTTGGTTTCGATCCTTGGGTCAGGGAGATCCTCTGGAGAAGGAAGTGGCAACCCACTCCAGAATTCTTGCCTGGAAAATCCCATGGGAGGAGCCTGGCAGACTACAGTCCATGGGATGGCAAAGAGTTGTACACAACTGAGCGACTTCACTTCAGAATTAGGTAGAAGTGGTGGTCCTACCACATTGTGAATATATTAAAAGCCACTGAATTGCATGCCTTAAAGTTAATTTTACTTCATGTGAACTTCAACTTTGGTGTAGACTAAAAGTTTGTGTACCTTAAAACTCATGTTAGAACCTAACACCTAATGTGACGGTATTTGGAGGTGGGAAGTGAGAAGTGATTAGGTTGTGATGGCAGAGCCCTCATGGATAAAACCAGCACCCTTGGGTGGCTCAGTGGTAAAGAATCTGCCCGCCAATGCAGAAGACTCAGGATCAATCCGTGGGACAGGAAGATTTCCTGAAGAAGGAAATGGCAACTCACTCTAGTATTTCTGCCTGGAAAAGTCCCATGGACAGGAGGCTGCTGGCCACAGTCCATGGGGTCATGAAGAGGTGGACACGACTGAGCAACTGAGCAGGTACCAAAGGAGACCCCAGAGAACTCCCAGCCCCCTCTGCCACAGGGGCACCCAGCAAGAAGACAGCCAGCTATGAGCCAGGAAGCCAGGCTCTCACCAGACACTGAATTTGCTGGCCCCCTGATCTTGGACTTTCAGCCTCAAAAACAGAAATAAATTTCTGTTGTTTATAAGCCATTCAGTCCATGGTATTTTTGTAATAGCAGCTAGAATGAACTAAGGCAAACTGAATTACAAAAAAACAAAGCAAAGCAAAATGCAGCCGCTCCCCCATACGGGCAGCTAGGCTGGTTGATGAGAGACAGGCCCTTTCCCCCAAACCCACCTCCTCTGTGTGACTTAGATGGGCCTTCCACCTTCAGGATCTGGGGACTGAGGGAAATGCCTTCCATTTTATCTGTTGATACCTGGGATACTGAGTGAACAGCTAGAATTTCCTCCTCACCTTACCACTGAGTCAGCTCCAGCACTTTGTACCGTGTGACTTGGCCCCAATACTTAACCTGTCAACCTTCAGCCTCTTCAACGATTTATACCTGCTCGCAGGGTTGATGTGATGATGAAGTAAGATAAGGAGGGAGACCTCGTTGGTAGTCAGCATATGAGAAGATTTGACACCATCATTTTTATGCTCTAAGTACCTCTGGGACAAGAAAGAAAAAAAAATTCTTTTCGTGTTCTCAGTTCAGTTCAGTTCACTTCAGTTGCTCAGTCGTGTCCAACTCTTTGCGACCCCATGAACTGCAGCACGCCAGGCCTCCCTGTCCATCACCAACTCCTGGAATTTACTCAAACGCATGTCCACTGAGTCGGGGATACCATCCAACCATCTCATCCTCTGTCGTCCCCTTCTCCTCCTGCCTTCAATCTTTCCCAGCATCAGGGTCTTTTCAAATGAGTCAGTTCTTTGCATCAGATGGGCAAAGTATTGGAGTTTCGGCTTCAGCATCAGTCCTTCCAATGAATATTCAGGACTAACTGTTTTGACCTTTAGGATGGACCGGTTGAATCTCTTTGCAGTCCAAGGGACTTTCAAGGTCTTCTCCAACACCACAGTTCAAAAGCATCAATTCTTTGGCACTCAGCTTTCTTTATGGTCCAACTCTCACATCCATACATGACTACCGGAAAAATCGTATCTTTGACTAAATGGGCCTTTGTTGGCAAAGTAATGGCTCTGCTTTTGAATATGCTGTCTAGGTTGGTCATAGCTTTCCTTCCAAGGAGTAAGCGTCTTTTAATTTCATGGCTGCAGTCACCATCTGCAGTGATTTTGGAGCCCAAAAAAATAAAGTCTGACACTGTTTCCACTGTTTCCCCATCGATTTCCCATGAAGTGATGGGACCAGATGCCATGATCTTCATTTTCTGAATGTTGAGTTTTAAGCCACCTTTTTCACTCTCCTCTTTCACTTTCATCAAGAGGCTTTTTTGTTTTTCTTTGCTTTCTGCTGTAAGGGTGGTGTCATCTGCATATCTGAGGTTATTGATATTTCTCCCAGCAATCTTGATTCCAGCTTGTGCTTCATTCATTAGTTATTCAGTCGTGTCTGACTTTTTGTGACTTGATGGACTGTAGTCCGCCAGGCTCCTCTGCCCATGGAATTCTCCAGGCCAGAATACTGGAGTGGGTAGCCTTTCTCTTCTGCAGGGGATCTTCCCAACCCAGGGATCGAACCTGGGTCTCCTGCATTGCAGGCGGATTCTTTACCATTTGAGCCACGAATGAAGCCCCATTGTAAACCATTGCTGTTTTAGTCACTAAACTGTGCCCAGCTCTTTTGTGACCGCCCCCCACCATGGATTGTCTCCTGCACTGACAGACAGGTTCTTTACCACTGAGCCATGTAAACCATAATTTATTTATAAAATCAAGACCAAATCCAGTCTACCGCCTGTTTTGTACAGTCCATGAGCTAAGAATGGCTTTTACATTTTAAAATAATTGATTAAGAATATATGACATGTGAAACTTCATTAATTTCAAATTTCAGTTTCCACAAATAAAGTTTTATTGAAACACAGCTGTGTTCATCCATTATGTATTAGCTGTGGTTGCTTTTGAGCTTCAGTGGCAGAGGTGAGTAGTGGTGGTAGACACTATCTGACAAACAATGCCTAAAATATTTATTATCTTCACCTTAAATTTTTTTTTGCCAACACTTTCTCTAAACATAATACCACCAGTGAGCCTGAGGTCACTCAACTCATGCTTGCCACCTTGAATAGTAGTATAATTTCTTGATGGATAGACAGATTTCTTCTAAATATCCATCTGTAAAATGAAAATGACAGTATCATCGTATGAGGTTGTCATGAGTATTAAATAACTTAATGTATGAAAAGCAACTAGAACAGTGCTGGGCATTGTAAGTGTTCGATGAATGTGAACTCTAGTTCTGTTAGCATATACACATGAATTTAAATAAATAACAGAAGACAAAGATTTCTTCCCTCCAAATTTATTTTGGGATGTGCTGTAAACAGTTTGAAATGTCCCTTTAAGAACTTTCTGGCTTCCCCAGTATTGGATGGCATGACAAACTCTCCTTCACAGAAGGTACAAGTGGAACAGAGCTGGAGGGGCTTTTGGAACCTTCCCTCTTCAGAAAGTGTGCTCACATCAGGATGTATCTGGCTCTCAGAACTGGCCCATGTTTCTTGGGAGTGAAGTGTCCAAGCCACTGTTCATCCATATTTCCTGGATGATCTGCTCCCTGCGTTCAATCCTTTCTGCCAGCTCTGCAGCCTCTATGGAACTGTAGACAGGATATGTAGTCCTACAAAACCCCGAGAGATCCCCTGGAAAGTCGGAGTCAGAGGAGTCCTCCTCCCCCTCCTCATCCTGGCTGTCCTCCTCAGCCTTGTCGCTTCCCGGCACGAGGTGCTCCCTTGCCAGCTGCAGCTCCTGGAAGTCCTTCGTGCAGGACACTCTGGTGACCAAAGCGCACAGCGTGAGTGCCAGACCGACGCAGACGCTGGACACGAACAGCAGGGCGGCTCTCTCGGGATGGGCTGTAAAGGCAAGAGAGCACGTCAGGGCCCGGGGGAGCTCAGCCCTCAGCAGGCCTAAGGCCCGTAGGAAGAGTTACGCGGCCAGGCAGGAGGGCAATGCAGAATCCCAATCCTGGACAGAATCCCCGAAACCAGCCACACCCAAGAGCATATGCCCCTACTACGTAAAACAAGCGAAAAAGAGGCTTGGAGCATGTGTAGTCAATATATGTACGTTTATGAGAGGACACATAGCAAAGGACCTGAGAAGCTGAACCTTCCTGAGTTCAAATGCAGACCTGCCACTCACTAGTTGTGTGACTTTTGGCAAATTACATCACCTCTCTCTGCCTCAGTTTTTTTCACCTGTAAAATGGAGCCCAAAGCCCCTTTCTATCATAAAGTTGAGTCACTTTCTATGATGCTCTCAGAACACTCAAAGACACATAACAGATGTTTAAGAAGCTGTTAGCTATTGTTAATTGTAGTAAACTTTGAAAAATGAATTACATATGAAGTGTGAGTGTAAGTCCTAAGATATTAAATGTTACACAGCTTAATTTCTTTCAGATTAAAAAATAAATATGAATAAAGGTTCTGGTAATGAAAGTTCCACATCCAAATGATTGTATAATAGGAATAGAAGCAATGTTAATTTGTACATGTACCCTAGTCTATCTAAATCCTAACATATGCTTAATCCTTACATTAACTGTGGAAAGGACTGTTGCTCTTCAGCTCCGTATCCCCTGAGATGCTAACATTCCCATTTGGGGAAGCAACAATCCAGTTAACTTTCCTATAATATAGATCAGGAGTTGACATCTTTTTTTCCCTGTAAAGGGTCAGATAGGACCTATTTCAGGATTCGTGGGCCACAGGACCTGTGTGTCAACTTCTCAGCTGTGCTGTTGTAACATGAAAGATGATACAGATATGGCTGTGTTCTAATAAAACTCTATTTACAAAACCAGCCTGTGGGCTGTACTTTGTGAATCCCCAACATAGAGACTCAGACTGAGGTCAGGGGGTGGCATGGGGAGCCACCGTCTGAGCGTGGTTGGCTTCCTTAGGTGGAGCCAGGACAGGAACCCAGCTCCCGAGCTGTGAGCAGCTTGCGAGATGAACCACTGGCACGCGCTCCTACATCTCCACACAACCATCATCCTCCAGGCACACGGCCCCCTGTTCACTGCACTTGAATAACGACTGTTGTCTCTGCCGCCTCGATCCTTCCCAGAGACCCAGACGGGAGGTTCAGATCTCAGCGGCTGTTACATTTCATGTCCAGTCAAGAAATCCAGCCCCTGTGATCTGATGGGAGAGCTCTAAGTGGGACACGTTATCTTCTTGAAACGTGAAACTTCCCCGGTCGGCTTCCTTCACTCACAGTTCAAGTCACTGGTGAAGTCACCAGCCTCAAATGTTCTTTGTTGCCATCAGCCCTCTGAGCACAGTCTCATCACTCTCCCTAAGTCATAGAAGTCTGAACGCAAAGCTGATTTTGGCAGGGAGAGGGGCAGTGAGCTGTGTCTGCGATGCAGACAATATATTATAACATTAAAACTAGTAAATTTTAAATTAAGATATTAAAACATTATAAAAATAACAACAACATAGTTTTCCCAAGAGTTAAGGTTATTTTGATCCTGGAAGTGTTGTTAGTCACTCAGTCCTGACTCTCTGCAACCCCATGGACTGCAGCCCACCAGGTTCCTCTGTCCATGGAATTCTCCAGGCAAGAATACTGGAGTGGGATGCCATTCCTTTCTCCAGGGTATCTTCCCAACTCAGGGATGGAACCCACATCTACTGCACTGCAGGAAGGTTCTTCACTGTCTGAGCCACTAGGGAAGCCCCAAGGTAGTTTGAAGATTTGGTCAACTGGAGGCATACCTTTTGTGTTCTATTTCGTGAGTGGTGGTTGAACGGGGATTGGGAGATGCTGGCATTTGGGACACAGTTGTGAAGCCATTAAGCCAGAATATTACACAAAATGATGCTAAGACCCAAGGCCCTGATCTGAGGGGGCAAATCCTTTCTCCTTCTCCCCTTGCATGTCAAAGCCTCTGCTGGGAGTGGACTCATTGCTTCTGACTTCACTGTCACCTTTCTTTCCTTCAAATCCTCCTCCTTTCTTGTCCCTGCTGCCTCCTGCCCCCCACCTCCCCGCCACTGCCCCACCAAGCCTCCGGATCATTGTCTTCTCCAATCCTTCCTGTCCTCATGGTTCTGATATGGGCTTTTGGTGCAACCATAATTCAGCTTCCCCTTCTACGAAAGCATCAACTTTGACCGCACCCACAGCCAGGCCTAAAACATCACCTCCTGCCATGCCTGAAAGAGCCGCTGCCGGTGGCGAAACGGACTCCCACCCATTTGTGACCTTTTCCAGCCAGCCCCGTTCAGAACAGGCCAGTTCCTGGCAGAAATACCCCGTGCTGGTCAAGCTTCTGGGAAACAATGACCACTCACAGCCCCCTTCTCTCCTTGTCCACAAGACCATCATTCCCAGCAATGGTCTCATGGGCGAAGAAGGGGCTCAGGCCAGGACAGAGGCCTGCCTCTGCTCCAGACAGGTGGGCTAGTTACTGTTCCCTCTTCCTTCCTTTCTCTCTCTCTCCTTCCCCAACCCTATTTCTTTTTTAAAGAATTAAACTAACCATGTTGTTGTTTAGTAGCTAAGGTGTGTCTGACTAGTCGCGATGCCATGAACTGTAGCCTGCCAGGCTCCAGGGGATTCTCCAGGCAAGAATGCTGGAGTGGGTTGCCAGTTCCTCCTCCGGGGATCTTCCTGACCCAGGGATCAAACCCACATCTCCTGCTTGGCAGGCAGGTTCTTTACCACAGAGCCACCAGGGAACCCTTAGGATATGACACATTCTTTATGGGTCAATACATGGCCTTCCTTTGTATTTATTCATTTAATTAAGCAATTTAAATTCCGTCCCCAGCACCTGTGCTGTGAATAAGCCCCCTGAGTGAGAGCTGGACCTTAACAATACCTGTGTCTAACCTGTGGGTTCCCCTCCCTCCAGCCTCCCCCCATATCAAGGTAACTACCACCTGCATTCATGGCCATTCCTCCCCTGCTTGCCTTTTGAGTATAGCTTTCTGCATCTCCACGTATTCCTAACAGCTTTATGAAAAGGGTGTAACATTACAGCTTAGTGCCTGGGCTTTGGCGTTTGCTTTGAACCCAGCAGTATATGGCTGCATGCTACTCCGCTCTCTTGAAGGCACTGTGGTTCGTTCACACAGTCGCCAGGTGGTGGGCATCCGGGGGCTGCCAGGTGCCTTCTGTGGGCCTTGTAGCCATGACCACTCCTGCAAATGTCCCTGGGTCAACACGTGCAAGTGTTTCTCTCCGGTGCTGACCTAGGAGGGCAACTGAATGAGTCGTAAGACGCGTGACTTTGGGGAAATGTGGCCAGGGTGGCTTCCGGAGTGGCTGCAGTGCCTGAGGAATTGCGTGACTCCTCGTCTTCTCCAGCGCTAGGCATGGACAGGATTCTAGCTTTTTCCCATTTATGGGTACAAAACTGTATCTCACTGTGGCTTGACTTGTATTTATTTCCCCGATCCCCAATTATGTATCCATCTCTTCAGATGCTTACCTAGTCTCGCTTGTCAAAATGCTGGCTCATTTCACGTGCCCACTTTTAAAACTGGGTCTGTGCTAGGTATATCTATATATACATACAGGCTCCATATATTGTTGATATTAGGCATTAGACAGCATATGCATGGTGAATGACCTGTATTTTCCTATCATTAAGGTGCCTTTGGATCTAGTGAATTTATCTGAAAAACAGGAAGGATAACACTTCTCCACCTTTCTCGCCCCTAGCTGGTCTCCTCTCTCCTTTCCTGCCCTCCTCATCCATTTTCCCCATTGGAATTGTAATCTTTTTAAAAATGCACATCAGATCCCATCCTTGTCTTACTTAAAACCTATAACCTTCTTTCTCTGCCTAAAAGATAAAAAGCAAACCCTGACCATCACCTGTGAAGCTTGCTAGAACCTGGCCGGTGCAACCAACCTCCTCAAGTTCAACTCCAAAGACTCGAGCCCCTGCTTTCTGCTTTCCGGCCACTGGCCTCCCTCCAGCCCTCACAGGGGCCAGATGACTTGGCACCTTGGTACATTTGCACACGCCGTTCCTTCTGCCTGCAATGTTCTTTCTCCCCCTCCTCATCCAGGCCTCTGTGCCGCATGCCCAGCCTGGACTCAGTCCCCGTCATTAGGTCTCATAGCCTCTCGAATGTTGTTAAGTCTCTGAGTGTATTTTATCCTTTCTCACCCCAAAGAATGCAAGCTCCCTGAGCACTGGGGCTGAACGGCCTTGTTCTTCGCCCAGTCCCCAGTGCCCAGTCCTAACTGAGGGTGACACAGCTCTCTGCTGAGTGCTGGAAGGGAGGCACCGTGTATCTACAGCACTAGGCTTGGTGGCCTGGGGTCGGGGGCTCCATGATGTTAGCTGCCTTTCTCCCTCTCTCCCTCTGCTCTGGAAGTGGCGGTGGGTGGGGCTGGGGATCTGGATTCTGGTGCTACCAGAGCTTCTCACTCATCAGACCCTAGGCACCTCTGGCTCCCGTGAACCTCCTGCCAAGTGATCACTCTTCAGGCCATTAAACTGAGTCTGCTGAGATCCAATGATCAAAGATGCAAAACGTGGCAACTCTTGGGCCAGCCAATGGGAATCAAGGTTTCCTAGTCAGCTCAGCCAACTGGTCTGCAGTCACAGAATCACAGATGTTAGCTGATGGAGCCGTGGCTGGGAACTGGCCCAGTTCCTCCTGTTCTCACTTGCCCAAAGCCACCGCCCAGCTGGGACCCAACTTTGGGTCAGAGCTCTGTCCAGAGCCCCAGGCTTTACACTAACAGGACGCCATCTGTTTTCTAAAATCAACTGGACCACCGTAGGCTTTTGTGACCCTTGCCTATCATGCATGTGCATGCTAAGTTGCTTCAGTCGTGTCTGACTCTTTGTGACCCAATGGGCCGTAGGCTCCTCTGTCCATGGGATGCTCCAGGCGAGAATACCCATGGGGTGTTGCCATGCCCTCCTCCAGGGAACCTTCCCGACCCAGGCTCCTGGGAGATCTAAGAACCCACATCTCTTAAATCTCCTGCATTGACAGCTGGGTTCTTTACCATTAGCGCTACCAGGGAAGCCCTTTGGGAGGGTAACAGGCAGGAAGGACAGGGGTCTCCAAATGGAGGAAATAGGCTGCAAGTGTCAGACACTTTTATCTCTCTTAAGTGGCAGGAGGAAACAAACTAGTGATATATTTATTTATTTATTTATTTATTTATTTATTTTGTGATATATATATATATATATATATATTCCCCCCCTTCTCTATACAAATTTAAAAAGGAGGTTTCTCTTAAAATACTGTGCTGCCATAATGACACCTGGTTCCACCTAAAGTTAACTATTCTCAAACCTTGAGTTAACCAATGCATTTTTCTTGTGGAAATGTTTGTCAGGCTATGTTAATGTACTATGCATTTACCCCAGACTCTGTCTTCAAGTCGGTTCCACCTAATGGCTCAGAACCTACTTGACAGACCATATGTTATACTCAGACACTGTTCTCCTAGTCTATGTAAACAAAACTATTTGTATAGTAATCTGCCCTTCTACAAGATTCAAGTCAATCATTTCTGGCCTGGGATGAATCGTCTGGTGCCAAGATTATCCCAAAATATATCTTATGGATGAGGGGCCTGGTGCCATTCTGAGTTTTAAGACATTCCTTTCTTTCATTAACAGACTGATAGTGACTATATATGGAGAAGGAAATGGCAACCCACTCCAGTGTTCTTGCCTGGAGAATCCCAGGGATGGTGGAGCCTGGTGGGCTGCCATCTCTGGGGTTGCACAGGGTCGGACATGACTGAAGCGACTTAGCAAGGGCAGTAGCAGCAGTGACTATATAACATCCAGCTAAAAACTAGCAGGGGCGGGGGGTACTCTTTCTGCCCCCTTCTGATGCCTATGTCAGAAGCTTTCTCTATCTCCTTTATACTTTAATCAAACTTTATCATACAAAAGCTCTGAGTGATCCAGCCTCGTCTCTGGCCCCGGATTGAATTCTTTTCCTCCGGAGGCCAGGAATCCCAGCGTCTTTTCGTGGGTCCGCAACAACCTTTCACCTTTCCTATTATATATTCTGTTTAAATAAAGGCATTAGACTCCTTGTTAAACAGAATCTTCACACTGTGCTATTATCAGTCTTACGCTCATTTGGCCTTAGTTCCTCACAGGTCCAGTGAAGGACTTGAATTTCATCAGTGGTAGCAAGCCCTGGGGAGTCTCACCAAGGTGGCCTTTAATGTCCCCTGACTCTTAGAACTCTGGTCTGCAGCCAGCACAGCTCCAGCTCAAACATACTGTGTCTAAAAAAGACACCAAGAGACTGGGCAAGAGCTCCATCCTGGGGGCCCTGCTACCGTCAGGTGAAAAGACAAGGCGTGCTGGGCCTGGTTTGACAGCACTTAGGGGTGTGATAGTAACTTTCTGTCATGGAAGCAAAGATTAGAGGCCGTGGGAACACTTCGGAACCCACACCTCCATGACAAGGCAGTGCTGATTTCCCGTCCTTCTCCCTGACAGGGGATCATGTAACTCCAACTTCGGAATGTGTTATGATACTTCTGTTTCACTGTGGGTCCGTCTGATATCCTAGAGTTCCCTTCACATGAAACAATGACACCCTTCCAATGCAGGAGAAACGCTGCATTCTCGTCCATGGCCCCAGTTACCCCCATGCACCCCAAAGTCCACAGTGAGCTCTGCCAGAGGCCAAGGACACACACAGGCCCAGGTTCAAGACAGGGTCAGAAATACTAGGCCGCAAGGGGCAGGAAATATTAATAAAATGCTCATTAGATGGAATGGAAGACGTCAAGTTCTGAGCAAGACTAAATAAATGTCCTGTGACACAATCTTCAGCTGAGCCAGCTAACAAAAGTACTTCCCCAAATTTCCAACACACACACACACACACACACATACATTCACACACACACACATACACTCACACGGAGAGAGACACACACACATCCACCCCTTTCCATTTCCCTAACTTCGAAAAATTTCTCAGAGCTTCTTCAGACCCATGATCTAAATTCTAGAATGAATTCAATAAATATGTCTATATTACTGAGAAGAGGGTAAATTCAAACGTGGGCTTCCCCAGGGGCACTGTGGTAAAGAATTTTCCTGCCAGTGCAGGAGACACAGGAGACGTGGGTTAGATCCTTGGGTCAGGAAGAGCTCCCAGAGAAGGGAATGGCAACCCACTCCAGTATTCTTGCCTGGAAAATTCCACGGACAGAGGAACCTAATGTAATCCATGGGGTCACAAAGAGTCAGACATGACTGAGCGATTGAGCACACACAAATTCAAACACTCCTATGAAGATGTCTCACAGACCATTTAAATGGCTCAAAAAGAAATCGTTCATTGGGAACCCTTGGATATTTCTGTGTCCGTTCCACCAGCCTGTGTATCTCCACATCCCGGGATAAGCCCCTTGACTTTGGGTTCTAGTCTGTCGGTCCCCCATGTGCACTTGGCGGCACTAATGTGACAAAGCTACCTGTAGCCTGACCTGAGGACATGTCCTTCTGATTTGCTCAGTCCGTTGTCTATTTGGTGATTTTGCCAGAATCTTCCCAGCTCACTCTTGGTTGCTTCTGTTGGGACCTCTCCAGTAGGAGGGCCTCCTCCTCTCAGTGGGTGTCCAGGGAGCCTAGTCCAGCCTTCGGATCACATCCCTACATTGAGGATGAAGATGCCACTGAGAGCTGGCTGGGGCACCACTTTCTAGTGATGATGATGGTGATACTCTCATCGTGCGATGCTCGTGTTGAAATGGCTCAGCCTAAGATCCTGCCCTTCACTGCAATGTGCTGGCCTAACCAGTGAGGAGGATGCCGTGAGCTGGGGACCATTCAGAAGAACCTCCCAGAGAGTAACATGCCCAGGAAATTCACAGGCAGGGTCAGAGGCCCCTGTCCCCCTAAGCCTTTGTGAGCCTCTGTGATTTGATGAGTGAACTTCTAGTGGCAGCTCCGTTTCATTAACACCTGACACAGCGCATTCAGAGTCTCTTTCTCTTTGACATGAAATTTTGGCTTGGCCTCAGAACGTGCCTAAACATCCCTCGATAAAACCTGATAACCCACCGGGTCTGTACATTCCTTAAAAATTGGATACTTAGAAACAGCAAATACAGGGTGATGATAAGGTACAAGATAGCTCATGAGACCAGAGGAGGACTCATCATCTGGTCACTAATTAACTGTTAACTGCATCTTCTCGGTGCCAGCTCTGTCTCAGTCGCTAGGATATGGCAATGACTAGGATGACAGACATCTGCAGCTGAAACCTTAATGTCTAGTGGAGAGATGGGTGCCTAATAAGTAAATCTCTCCAATGACTTCTGATGCTGACGCTGAAGCTGAAGCTCCGATACTCTGGCACCTGATGCAAAGAGCTGACTCATTGGAAAAGACCCTGATACTTCGAAAGATCGAGGGCAGAAGGAGAAGGGGGTCAGCAGAGAATGAGATGGTTAGATAACATCACTGACTCAATGGACATGAGTTTGAGCAAACTCCGGGAGATAGCAAAGGACAGGGAACCTGGAGTACTGCAGTCCATGAGGTTGGAAAGAGTTGGACATGACTGAGCGGCTGAACAACAACAGCAAAAATGACTTCTTGGAGTAATAAGTGTGCAAGAGGATAGATAGGGATGGAGAGAAGCTAATTCGGATCTCTCGAGGATATTAGGTTTCCATCCTTCAAAATTCTGAAGGGCACACCTCTCTCCTGGAGCAGCTGGAGGGCAGGTTTTGTATCTGTTGAGTCAGATCCTGCCCTGCTACTGGCCACTCAGTGTCCTCAGGCACATGGCTCAAGTCCTCTGAGTCTCAGCTTCCTTGTGTGCAGAAGAGGGCCTGAGTCCCTCTCTCAGGGTCACTACCAAGTATTGTAACCTCTGAAATTCATGCACTGAAGCCTTAACCCCCAATGTGACTATATTTGGAGACAGAACCTATAAGGAGGTAATTAAGTTTCAATGGGGTCATACGGGTGAGGCCCTGATCCAACAGGATTAGTGTCCTTGTAAGAAGAGACACCAAATGGAATCTAAACTATGACCCAAATGAATTATCTACAGAACAGACTCACAGACATAGAGAATGGGCCTGTGGTTGCTGGGGTGGGGAAAGGTGGGGGAGGGTTGGACTGGGAGTTTGGGATTAGCAAATGCAAACTATCATATATAGGATGGATAAACAAGATCCTAGTGTATAGTACAGGGAACTACATTAATTACACTACTATAGCTTGTGATAAACCATAATGGAAATGAACATGAAAAATAATGAGTATGTATATTAATATACATATAACTAAATCACTTTGATTACAGCAGAAATTAACACAATGCATTAAATCAACTATGCTGCTGCTGCTAAGACTCTGTGTGACCCCATAGACGGCAGCCCACCAGGCTCCTCTGTCCCTGGGATTCTCCAGGCAAGAACACTGGAGTGGGTTGCCATTTCCTTCTCCAATGCATGAAAGTGAAGAGTGAACGTGAAGTCGCTCAGTCGTGTCTGACTCTTCGAGACCCCATGGACTGCAGCCTACCAGGTTCCTCTGTCCATGGGATTTTCCAGGCAAAAGTGCTGGAGTGGGGTGCCATTGCCTTCTCCAGTAAATCAACTATAGTTCAGTTAAAAAAAAAAAAAAAGGAAGAGACACCTAGTGTTTTCTTTCTCTCTTTCCCTCCCTGCTGTGTGAGGATACGGGGAAGGTTGTCTACAAGCCATGAAGACAGCTCTCACTAGGCACCCAGCCTGCTGAAACCTTGATCATGGCCTTCAAGCCAGGAAGAAAATACTTTTCTGTCGTTTAAGTCACCCAGTCCATGGTCTCCTGTTAAGCCTGCCTGAGCTGAACAAGACAGTTATTGAGAACGGCATAGCCAGAGTGGCCGCAGCACGCAAGCCTTGTCACCACACCTCTGTGTGAAGGATCTTCATGTTGCCTTTCCACCAAGGGGCTCTCTAAGGACTCTGAAAATATGGGATATTTCCAACAATAAAACCTCTTACATCTCCTAAGTTTGACAATCGTCAGGAACAGAAATGGGATGGTGGTTAGAAAGGAGAGGATTCTCAACAACCACACAACCACCACACAGGGAGAATATTGGTAAGAAGGTCCCAAGCTGGAATACCAGCTCCTGGATTGAGGTGTTTCCTCAAGCCTTTATTATCCTCTATGGAAGGCTTACTCCAAATAGCCCCAGCTCTGGCAAGGACTCGAATAAGTCATGCCATAATACGTTCTGTTACCATGTATTTTACAAAAGTCTTCAGAAGTTTTGGCTCCCTGAACAGTCAGGCAGGCACTGCCGAAACTTGCAGAGTCAACATTCCAAAATACGGTCCATCCGGACGTAAGCAGAGAGGCTGATGAGGAAAGATGGCGTGCACCACGCCCTTGCAGATGAGCCATTCGGGCTCCGCTAATTAAGGAGGATGGAGGCTGATTGATCCTTGAGGGGAAGATTATCCAGGGAAACCTTGGCAACCACAAGCAGTAACACTGGTGACTCAGAAAGGGTCTCTGCCTCCACAGACCACGACCTGTTTTGTTCAGTAAGTCATCTTTCGGTTCAATGTTCTTCCAACCAAGGGTGGAATTCAATAATCCTGTGCCCTTCCCAAGTTTTCAAGCCGGAAAATGCATTCCTCAGCTTCCTACTTTGCAAAGCACAAAATTCCCCTGGAGACCAGCTGCTGGAGAGTGTAACTTAAGCATCTGTGGTTCTCTTGTTGGTCACCAGTGGGACCAGTATCTAAATTCAGATCTCTGTGCTTCTGGACTATAGAAGACTGCAGTTGCTGTGTCAAATTTAAAGTCTGTTTTCTTTGATATTTTATTTGGCTGTGCTGGGTCTTTCTTAGCTGAGGCACATGGGACCTTTTTTGTTGTTGTTGCAGCATATGGGATCTAGTTCCCTGACCAGGGATCCAACAGGGCCCCTGCACTGGGAGTGCAGTCTTAGCCACTGGATCAGCAGAGAAGTTCCCTGCTTTCTTTGGCCATCCAAGTGTTACAATTAAACAGAGCATTTGTGAACAAGAATTCAGTAAATCCATCCAGGAAGTTTTCAATTACCTACCTCTAATGTAAGGCCATCCAAGTGTTACAATTAAACAGAGCATTTGTGAACACGAATTCAGTAAATCCAACCAGGAAGTTTTCAATTACCTACCTCTAATGTAAGCAAATGCTGCCAACGAGTGGCTGACAATCACACCATCTTTCCTCAGAACCCTCGGTTCCCTTGGGTCAAGGTCTACACCTGTTTCATGGAAAAAAAAAAAGACAAAAAAAGTTGCAAGGCTGATTAATCACAACTGTTCCCAGTTTGCATTTTGTTCCTAAACCAGGATTGCCATCATAAATAAAAAGTCACAGAAATCCAATAAGTGGGCCTTTAACAAAATTAGGGATGACTAAGTCAGAAAGTGGAGAAGGCAATGGCAACCCACTCTAGAACTCTTGCCTGGAAAATCCCATGGATGGAGGAGCCTGGTAGGCTGCAGTCCATGGGGTTGCTAAGAGTCAGACAGGACTGAGTGACTTCACTTTCACTTTTGACTTTCATGCGTTGGAGAAGGAAATGGCAACCCACTCCAGTGTTCCTGCCTGAAGAATCCCAGGGACAGGGGAGCCTGGTGGGCTGCCGTCTATGGGGTCGCAGAGTCAGATATGACTGAAGCGACTTAGCAGCAGCAGCAGCAGCAGCAAGCCAGAAAGAGCATTTTAGCAGACAGTCTCTGAAAATATTAAGTCATGAAAAGGATTTAGAAATTCTAAAATGTGTTGGTTCCAGCTTCATTCATCCACTGTACTGCAGAAGGGAAGACATTTCTTTTTCCATTCTAAAGGCAATGGCACTCATCATGCCTCTGAGGGATTTAACAATGTCCCACTTAACTATAGAACTGCTGTCTGCTCTGTTGACCACAGATAAGAAGGCCTTGAATTATGGAGGGAGGTTGTGCTGGAAACATCTTTGGAAATGATAGCAAAATGCAGAGCAGATCTGGTTTCAGATGCCTGGTTAGGTTGCTGTGATGGAGCTTAGGGGGCCCCTAATGGGGCAGCTTATGCGCTCTCGGGACCCCTGGGAATAGGGTTTTCAGGCCTCCACTGCAGGGGGGCCAGGATATTCATGGGAACCTGGTAGGAGCCCTGTGAGAAAGAGCAGAAAGGATGAGAGAGGCAGAACCTAGTCGAGAGTTGGAGGGGCAGAACTAGAATATTAACAATAGTCATCCTAGGCTTTGAGACTAGCGAGGAGTTCTATTTTCTTGATATTTCCCTGTGTGTTCCATATCAAGCATACTTTACTTTTATACTTAGAGGGAAAAGACTTCAGAAATGGAATTCAAGTAACACAAGACCAACTCTCAACCCACAAAGTACAACATCTTACACAGACCCTCTTGGGGGCCTCTGTAGTTTCTATGAGGAGCCCCAAGAGTCTAAATTCCATTCTAGATTTGATTTTAAAGACAAACCCCAAATGTTCATTCCCTTATTTACCAAAGCCCAGGGAAAGCCTCAGGCAGAAGGGCATGTATGGATGGAGGTCTGCAGGCCAAGCCTGGGTCTAACCCTTCAGGTTCCCAAATGGGATCATCTTTCCAACAAGCCCATCAGATAATCCAGGAACCCCAGATTTACTTCTGAGCAGATCTCCTTTTCCAAGGCGATTTTTTCCTTTAGGAAGTAAAGGGGAACGGAAGGAGGATTTACCCTACTTATAATTCAAAACACCACAGGTTGGCCACCGTGAGGATCTGCCACAGCTCTGCCATTCTCAGAGCTGGCAGCTCACACACCCGAGGTCCCTTTGTATCCTAACCAGTGGACATCCACCTGTGGTCACGTGGAGCTGTTCACCTTTACTTAACGAGAAATCTTGATTGTAAGCCATAAACATTACCATAGTCGCCATCTTTCTGCTTCACAGAAGGTTTCAGATTAGCAACTGATGGATCGATTGCTGTGAGTATATTCTTGGGAACTGAAAACCAAAAAGAGATATTTTAGATACTTTGGACACTTAACAGATCTTTAAAATGTCCTGTAGATAAGATTTTAAAAGATCAATTTTCAAATCAGTACATATATCATTCACTCTGCCTGTCCAACACACTCGCACAGATACACCAATGGTACCCACATGATCATCAAATGTCCCAAAAAGGTCTATCTTGCAGTATTAAAAAAAAAAAAAACCACCATGGAGAACAAATAAAGAAGATATGGTATATCTATCCCATGGAATAATATTTAGTTGGCTTCCCTGGTGGTTCAGTGGTAAAGAATGCAGTGTAAGAGCTGCAGGTTCGATCCCTGCCTTCAGGAGGATCCCCTGGAGAAGGAAATGGCAACCCACTCCAGTATTCTTGCCTGGGAAATCCCATGCACAGAGGAACCTGGTGGGCTAGAGTCCAAGGGGTTGCAAATGAGCCAAACAAGACTTAGCGATATGGTATATCTATCCAATAGAATATATTTAGCAAAAGCAAGGAGTGGCGTCCAATCACTGGGGTCCTCTTGGTTTGCTTCCAGGACCCACCTTGGATACCAGAACACACAGGCGCTCAATTCCTTCATATAAAATGGCATCTGATTTGCATGTAACCCACCCAATATCCTATTGTATACTTTAAACCATCTCTAGGTTACTGACGATACTTAATACAATGTAAATAGTCATAAGTGAAAGGGAAGTCGCTCAGTCGTGTCCGACTCTTTGTGACCCCATGAACCCACAGCATGCCAGGCCTCCCTGTCCATTACCAACTCCCGGAGTCCACCCAAACTCATGTCCATTGAGTAGGTGATGCCATCCAACCATCTCATCCTCTGTCATCCCCTTCTCCTCCTGCCTCCAATCCCTCCCAGCATCAGGGTCTTTTCCAATGAGTCAACTCTTCACATGAGGTGGCCAGAGTATTGGAGTTTCAGCTTCAGTATCAGTCCTTCCAATGAACACCCAGGACTGATCTCCTTTAGGATGGACTGGTTGTATCTCCTTGCAGTCCAAGGGACTCTCAAGAGTCTTCTCCAACACCACAGTTCAAAAGCATCAATTCTTCGGCGCTCAGCTTTCTTCACAGTCCAACTTTCACATCCATACATGACCACTGGAATAACCATAGCCTTGACTAGATGGACCTTTGTTGGCAAAGTAATGTCTCTGCTTTTTAATATGCTGTCTAGGTTGGTCATAACTTTTCTTCCAAGGAGTAAGCGTCTTTTAATTTCATGGCTGCAGTCACCATCTGCAGTGATTTTGGAGCCCCAAAAAATAAAGTCTGACACTGTTTCCACTGTTTCTCCACCGATTTCCCATGAAGTGATGGGACCAGATGCCATGATCTTAGTTTTCTGAATGTTGATAATACTTAATACAATGTAAATAGTCACAAATACAATGTAAATGTATTATTGTAAATAGTTGTCAATGTGGAGTAAATTCAAGTTTTGTTTTTTGGAACTTTCAGGAATCTTTTTTCAAATATGTTCAGTTCTGTGGTGGGTTGAATCCACAGATGTGGAACCCACAGATACAGAAGGCCAACTGCTACAACATGGATAAACCTCAAAAACATTATGCTCAGTGAAAGAAGCCAGACACAAGACCACAAACAGTATGATTCCATTCATATGAAATCTCCAGATAAAGTCAAGTTTATAGACACAGAAAGTAAATTAATGGTTCCCGTTGACTCAGTGGTAAGAATCTGCCTGTACTGCAGGAGACAAGGAAGACACGGGCTCCATCCCTGGGTCGGGAAGATCTCCTGGAGGAGGAAATGGCAACCCACTCCAGTATTCTTGCCTGGAGAATCTCATGGACAAAAGAGCCTGGTGAGCTACAGGCCAGGGAGTTGCAAGAGAGTAGGACAGGACTGAGTGACTGAGCATACCAAGACCGAGGTGGGGGTGGGCACGGACCACATGTGCGAACGAGGGAACTTTGGGGGATCACGGAGATGTTTTAAAATTGGAGTGTGGCAAAAGCTGCACTGCAGCCATGAAATTAAAAGACGCTTACTCTTTGGAAGAAAAGCTATGACCAACCTAGATAGTATATTCAAAAGCAGAGACATTACTTTGCCGACTAAGGTCCATCTAGTCAAGGCTATGGTTTTTCCTGTGGTCATGTATGGATGTGAGAGTGGGACTGTGAAGAAGGCTGAGTGCTGAAGAATTGATGCATTTGAACTGTGGTGTTGGAGAAGACTCTTGAGCGTCCCTTGGACTACAAGGAGATCCAACCAGTCCATTCTGAAGGAGATCAACCCTGGGATTTCTTTGGAAGGAACGATGCTGAAGCTGAAACTCCAGTACTTTGGCCACCTCATGCGAAGAGTTGACTCATTGGAAAAGACTCTGATGCTGGGAGGGATTGGGGGCAGGAGGAGAAGGGGACGACCGAGGATGAGATGGCCAGATGGCATCACGGACTCGATGGACCTGAGTCTGAGTGAACTCCGGGAGTTGGTGATGGACAGGGAGGCCTGGCGTGCTGCAATTCATGGGGTCGCAAAGAGTCGGACACGACTGAGTGACTGAACTGAACTGAGCTGAAAGCTGCACTTGTGTAAATGCTCAGTTGTGTCTGACTCTTTGTGACCCCAGGCCCCTCCGTCCATGGGATTTCCCAGGTAAGAATGCTGGAGTGGGTTGTCATTTCCTTCTTCGTGGAATCTTTCTGACTCAGGGATCGAACCCACGTCTCCTACCTCGGCAGGCGAATTCTTTACCACTGAGCCACCTGGGAAGCCTGGTGAAGGCTGAACAGCTCTGAATGTTTACCAGAAATCACTGAATTGTTTCTACGTGAACTGGGTGAATTTTAAGCTATGTAAATCACACCTCAAGAACATTAATGCTGAACATCAACTTTCCTGAGATACAGTGAAACAAAATGAATGGAACCAACTCAAAACCCATCATTGACCTCTCCCAGCTGCAATTCTGCTTTCTGCCCACAGCTCTTAACTCATTGCTTTGTTAATAAGCCTACAGAGAATCTGAAGGCTCCATGCTAGAATGGCAGCTCTCTGTATCATAAGAAAGGATGACAGAAAGATAAAGACGGGGGGCAGTGTAATAGACTCCTGTTGAAGATGGTTCAAGAGGCTGACAAATTGACCCTAAGAATAAACTATCCAGATCTCAAGACCCTCCAGGCAAGGCAGATGTGATGGTGGCAGGAGTCAAAACAGGAGGGCAAAGCATGAGTTCTGAAGACCCCCGAACTGCAACCCAGCTGGGAGAAGGGAGAGGAAGCCAAGTGTTTTTGCTGCAGAAAACTGTTTATTTTCATTTGTTCTTCGGCCCAGCTGGGATCTGGGAGAAGTGGCAACGGGAAATACAAGTGACGCCAATACAAACTGGGCAAGTGCAACTGTGCTGATTTTTTTTTTTTTTTGCAAAAGCACTGGTAAGACATTTCTAGCAGCAAGAAAACCTCATTTCCTTTCTCAAAGTGCTTAACAGAAGTCTTCTAGGGGAGGTCCCAGGACGTTCCTACATTGTGAATATTCCACGAGCAGGAGGCCCTGGTGCCTTTGTGAGCGTCAGCAGCGGGGGTCACTTTTCAGGGCGGCACGGTGACATTGCTGGAGGTGGTGGACACTGTCCAGCCCTTCCCCAGGAATGCCCCTCGGCCAACAAGCCCACTGCTGATCCCGGGACCCCGGTGGTGCCCCGGAGAGCTGAGCTGTGCTGCTCCAGGTGCTTTCTGATGGAACGGGCTCTCCATCACTTCTGCACCCTGATCCCTCGGCAGGAGCGAGCTTTCTCTGCAGGAGTGGTGCTTCTTTCCCATGTCTCATCTCTTGGTTTGTTCTCAAGATACAGTGGGAGGAGAGCTGGGATCCCTGAAAATGCCAGAGGCTTTTCAATCCAGGAAAGACGGGCTGCTCGGAAATGAAGGGCATGTGGGATGAGCTTTGCAGAATAAAACGTGAATCGCCTGTGTATGCTATAGGCTGGGCTTCCCTTGTGGCTCAGCTGGTAAAGAATCTGCTTGCAATGTGGGACCTCGGTTTGATCCCTGGGTTGGGAAGATCCCCTGGAGAAGGGAAAGGCTACCCACTCCAGTATTCTGGCCTGGAGAATTCCATGGACTGGATAGTCCATGGGGTCACAAACAGTCGGACATGACTGAGCGACTTTCACTTTTTCCACATGCTATAGTTACAGGGAACTTGCCCATTTACTGCTGGAAAATGGCTCTCACAGTGGGAGAATCTTTTCGGACCTTTAAAATGACAACAGTTATGAACACACCTGTCAGATTCTCGTATCTCCTGTTTCAAACTGATTCAGAATAAGGATAGACACTGGGTGTGAATTAGTACCACCCCACAAACCCAGCCCTCTCCATTTGAGGTGAAAAGTGTTAGTTGCTCAGTCCTGTCTGACTCTTTGTGGCCCCATGGACTGCAGCCCAATCAGGCTCGTCTGCCCATGGAATTCTCCAGGCCAGAATACCGGAGGGGGTTGCCATGCCCTCCTCCAGGGGATCTTCCAGACCCAGGGATCAAACCTGGATTTCCCATATTGCAGGTGAATTCTTTACTGTCTGAACCACCGGGGGAGCCAGAAAACCACTTTTCATGGAGCTCCCATGAAGTGTGGGCTCCTGTGCTCAGCATGCAGTCCTCTTAGTGAAGATGTGTAACGTCCCCATTCCTGCAGATGGGAAGACTGAGGCTCAGCACGCAGTCCTCTTAGGGACTGAGTCCTCTTAGTGAAGATGTGTAACATTCCCATTCCTGCAGATGGGAAGACTGAGGCTCAGCACGCAGTCCTCTTAGGGACTGAGTCCTCTTAGTGAAGATGTGTAATGTCCCCATTTCTGCAGATGGGAAGACTGAGGCTCAGAGACGCACCATCACCTAGTAAAGAGTGAAGCTTCAATTCCTAGTCTCACTCTACATGCCCTTGCTCGTTTCTGTGACACTGGGACATTCAGCCTCTGGCAACTGGATAAAAGAGAGGATGAGATGGCTGGATGAGTGTGAGCAAGCTCTGGGAGACGGTGAAGGACAGGGAAGCCTGGCGTGCTGCAGTCCATGGGGTCCCAAAGAGTAATGGAAAAGTATAATACAATAAGGCAGGCAGATTCTTATTTTGGGGGTACACGCTCAGGAAATACCAGGGGGAAACCCTGAGGCCTGATTCGCGTTGCCCATCAGGCCTCTGCTGCATGACCTTGTCACGGGTGGGATTCCTCAAGCTGGCTCCCGGCAGGACACGACTGAGCGACTGAACAACAACAACAACCAAGACACGAAGCGATTTCCACTCAGATCGTCCCTCTCCAGTCTGTTACATAAAACCAGAGATGACGATCCTAACGGGCTCCGATGGTTCACTAAATTTAGGCAGGCCCCCTTCCTTAATTTATTTTCTCCCTGAATAAGTCTGTGTCAAGCCTGGACCAAAGCAGCTTTAATAAAGAAGCCTCCACGGGTTGAAATTAGAGCCCCAAGTAATTTTTCCCATCAGAGACAAAAGAGACCTCCGCTTTACCGTTGTTTTTCACTAGGCACCCACGCTGCACGAGCATCTCCGGATCCTGGCATCCCCAGATCCTGGCATCCCCTCATCCTGCCTATCCCAAACCTGCACCACCCATTCCTCCCGTCTGCAGTCCCGGCACTTTCTATCCCTCCTGTCCCCCGAGGCCAGCACCTACTGAAGGAGGCACCCCGCATTCTGGCACCACCATCCCTCTTGTCCCCACATCCTCTCGGTGCCCGTCTCCTGGGAGGAGCGGCAGACTCCTCCCGAGGTCCGCACGTTTCCTGTCCCTCTCAGGAACTGTCAGGGCAGGCGTGCGGGATGTCCCTCTGTCCCGGTGACCTTCAGGATCACTCACTTTGGGCCCAGGGAGAAGCCCTCTCCAAGAAGGAGAGGGGAAAAGCTGATCGAGTTCTCTGGGTCTGCCTCCTCCTATTAGGAAAAAAGTCTAAAACCTAATCCCACTCAAGAAGTGTGGCTAATAACAAAATTTGGATAAAAATTGAGAGCCAGGACCTCATCTAGCCATGCATTAAAGAAGAGTGCTCAAGCAAAACATCTCCCAGCACAATCAATGACCAAGGGTCTGACATCAGCCAGACCCGCTGCCTACAGTTCAAAGAGCAAAAGGCCCCTGCAGCCTGGATCATTCCCCTGCGGGTACATGGAGGGGCTGAAACTCTAGCCCAGCCAAAGAGCAGTGAGGGAGGGAGAGGCAGGATTAACTGAAGCCAAAAAATAGGAGGCGTGTTATTAAAATGCAAATTACTTACGTTCCCAGAGAAAACCCTCCAAAGGCTCCCCTCTGCCCTTAGTGTTAAGTTGCTAAGTCACGTCCAGCTCTCTGTAACCCCTGGACTGTAGCCCAGCAGGCTCCTCTGTCCACGGAATTTCCCAGGGAAGAATGCTGGAGAGGGTTATCATTGCCTTCTCCAGGGGATCACAGGGATCGAACCCAAGTCTCCTGCACTGCAGGCAGATTCTTTTACCATCTGAGCCACCAGGTGCCCTCAACTACAAGCCGATCCTCAGTCTCACATCTCTGAGGCCCCTCAGCCCTGTGCTCACTTCCCTGTATTTGCCTGCCCTTCACCTTGCTGACTCTTACCCACCTGGTCTCACTTGACCCACTCCCCTGGGAAACCCTCCTGGTCTGCCGCATCACCAGGGTCTGGAATCACCACATTCCATCCCATGAGGGCAGGGACCACAGTGCTCACTCCTCGCAACCCAAGGGGTGGGGTAACCTCCTGGGTGGGCACCTCAAGATTGCTGGGCAGAACAGCAAAGCCCGAGTGGAGACTGCAGTGAGAAGCCAGGTATTGGAACAGACATCAGTGGGGTGGACCTTCCCTGAGTCTTGGGCTCCCCTGATAGCTCAGTCAGTAAAGAATCTGTCTGCAATGCAGGAGACCCCAGTTCGATTCCTGGGGCGGGAAGATCCGCTGGAGAAGGGATAGCTACCCACTCCAGTATTCTTGGGCTTCCCTGGCAGCTCAGCTGGTAAAGAATCTGCCTGCCATGCGGGAGACCTGGGTTCGATCCCTGGGTTGGGAAGATCCCCTGGAAAAGGGAAAGACTACCCACTCCAGGATTCTGGCCTGGAGAATTCCATGGACTGTATAGTCCTTGGGGTCGCAAAGAGTCCAATGCGACTGAGCGACTTTCCTTCACTTCCCTGAGCCTCTGATGTAAGAGCATCTTGATTAGGGTGGGAGGTTGCCCGGGCCACTTTCTGGCAGCCAAGTTTATAATCATATCATGTCACATGGTCTCCGGCCAAGGCAGATCACAGGAGGGGGCCATCTGACCCCAGCCCAGCCAAAGAAACAGCTCTCTGGTAGGAATTTCAAAGGAAGTTGCCAGATTGGCAGTCTGCATATTGTTAGGACATAAAAGTGTAACGTAAGAATCACCTGGGTTGTGGGGATGACTGTATGTCATCTAGCCCACACTCAGAGAAAAGCCGTAGAGGGGAGAGAGAGAAGGAGAGAGACAGACAGACAGAGAGACTCCATGCTCGTGAAGTTTCTGGTTTAGTCCCACCCTGAGGCTTTCTTTCCTGGTCTGGCTTCTGAAGATGGCCTTCTACCCACAAGCTCCCTCCCCAACCCAACTCACTTCTGGCTTAAACCGGCTCGAATTGGTTTCTTCGCTCATATCCAAAGGAGTAAGACAGATCTGCTTAGAAATTAATTCCTGACATCCTTCATTTCTGTATGAACTTCCACATCAGTGGGAATATTTTTTTTAAACATTAAATGCCCCCATTCCACGCCCCATTCGGTGATCTAACAAAAATACACAGACATTGCAAATCACTTTCTAATGATTCAAGTTTCACAGTGATGACCCATCTGTCAGGGGGAGAAATGATTTTAAAATGTCAACCACTTAGAAGGTGATTAGAAGTGATGAGAAGTTGCCTGAGAAGGCATCTGTTTGGATGGGGGAGCGGGGAGGAGAGGTTGGGGACCCTGAGTTGCTCAGAGAGTGAGAGTCACCCCCTCCCCTTTAGAATAACTCCTGGGGAACCACAGGGAACCACAAGCGGGGAACTGTCCATGGTTCCACATCCGAAACCAAGACGCAAAGCCCCCTCTCTGACCTCGGCCTCCTATCCTCCAATGAACTCACTCAGATGCCTCCCCTGCCATCCTCTGACCTCATCCGAGGAGCCCTTGTCACCCTGCCAGCCCTCACGCATCCAGCTGGACATACCCACCAACCGGGCAGACCAGCGTCCCTGAGAACTTCGACCACTAACCCCGCAGGCCCCCGGCATGCCTAGCTCGCATCACCACCGTCCTTTCTGAAGTCAGCCTGTCCTCTGGCCCCCATGGCCCTCACTTCAGATTTTCACCTCCTCTATCCCCTCTCCCCTCCCCCCCACCCCATCCTCGAAGCCGACCACCTCAGCTCACACTTCTTTTGAGAACATGAGAGCCACGCGTTTGGAACTCCAAGCCGTCCCTCCATCCACTCCCAGAGCGTCTGCTCCCACCCCCATGGTGAGAAAGGACACATCCGCAGGCCCTCGCCACCTTCTCTGGACCCCAATCTTTCCAAATAGGCCAGGTGCCTCCAGCATCTCAAATTATCTTCCTACTTTCCCAAACCTCTCCAATCCACCCAATTTTTACCGTGTCTTCTAGCCCGCTTCCAGTCTAACTGGTCCCGGCATCCATCCCACTCCAGCCCACCCTCTACCTTTCAGCCGGAGGGGTCCTTTAAGAGCCTAAACATCATCACCGAATGAGTCTCCCACTGGCACCTCCTCCCAGGCCCCACAGGACCTGATCCTGGCCCCCTCATGTACCGTCTCACCCACCTCCATCCTCACCCACTCAACCCTCCTCTCCCACTCAGCATCTGCCAGCTCATGCCTGCCCACCCCTCAGAGCACAGGGGCAAATTCACCCCCAAGGAAGGTTCTCTGTGGAAGATTTCTCAACCTTCCCCCCAAACTAAAAGGGCCCCTCTACCATTATCCTTCTACACAGCATCCTGGCCTTTTATTTAAAAAAAAAAAAAAAAACTTATTTGGCTGCACTGGGTCTTACTTGTGGCATGTGGATTCTCCCTGGCCAGGGATCTAACCTCGGGCGCCCTGCACGGGGAGCTGAGTCCTAGCCACTGGACCACCAGGGAAGTGCCATCCTGCCCTTTGCTGAAGCATCATTCATCACAGTGGGTAAAGACGGATTTCTTTCTTTGGTGATTTGATTAATGCTCATCTCTCTTCCCCCAGGGCTTTCCTCATGGCTCTGACGGTAAAGAATCTGCCTGCTATGTGGGAGGCCTGGGTTCGATCCTTTCCCCTGGAGGAGGGCATGGCAACCCACTTCTTGCCTGGAGAATCCATGGACAGAGGAGCCTGGCGGGCTACAGTCCATGGGGTTGAAAGAGTCCGACACAGCCGAGCCGTTAAGCGCATCTCTCTTCCTCCACTGATAATTCATAATGGCGTCTTTTCTTTTTTAACTAAAACACACCCACAACATGCTGAATGAGTGACTGAAGGAGAGGAAGCTTGGGCTGGGACGTGTGACTCCTCAGGTCCTGAAAGGCCACCCTGTCTTAGCTAAAAGGAGCCTCAGCCTGGGCATGGCCCTCGCCTCACCCATGAAGGCACACCAGGAAATCCACCTTATTTGCAGGTTACCGTCCTGCTCTTCCCTCCACGCTCAGCTAGAGAGACCTGAAGTTACTGGAACTTCAGACTGATCTGTGTGGCTTCTTGGGGTTTCCCAGGTGGTGCTAGTGGTAAAGAATCTGCCTGCTAACGCAGGAGACATAAGAGACGCAGGCTCCGTCCCTGAGTGCAGAAGATCCCCTGGAGGAGGGCACGGCAACCCACTCCAGCATTCTTGCCTTGGAGAATCCCATGGACAGAGGAGCCTGGCAAGGCTGCAGTCCATGGGGTCACACAGAGTTGGACACGACTGAAGCCATTTAGAACACACATGTTACTTCTTTGGTTTCTTGAGGAAACAGCCAGAATAGGTTCCAAGCTACCCAGAGCTGCTTCACACGGGAACCAGTAAAGACTGGAAGGCAAATAAAACCGTGCCTCCTGGAACGTGAATGTGGGCTCTATTCTTTTGGGAACATATTTCTGTAGTTACTTCATGGTACCTATTCCAGCTCTGATATTGCAGAGGACATATTTAGCTCAGGACATAAAAGGCTGGGGTTGCAACAAAATATTATTGAGCTGTAAAAAAGAATGATGTACTGGCATGTACTCCAACATAGATGCTCCTTGAAAACACACTAGGTAAAGAAGCCAGTCACAGAGAATCGCACATTGTCCAATTCTATTCATACTAAATGTCCAGAAGAGGTAAATCCATAAGATGGAAAGTGCTGGTTGCTTGAGGTGGGACTGGGGGGCGAGGGGTGGATTGGGGGGGGGTGACTGCTAAAGGGTCCAGGGTTTCTTTGGGAGGTGATGAGACTGTTCTTAAATTTTTAAAAAATTTTCATTTATTTTACTGACTGTGCATATGTGATCTTAATTCCCTGACCAGGGATCGAACTTCTACCCCTTCAGGAGAAGCTTAGAATCTTAAACACTGGACCGCTGAGGAATTCCCAAGAATGTTTCTAGGTTAATTGCAACGGAGTTGCACAATTCTGTGACTCTATTGAGACCACTGATTTGTATAATTAAAGGGTGAACTGTATAGTTTGTGATTTGTAGCTCAATAAAGCTGTTAAAAAAAAGAAGAAGAAAAGGCTAGGGGTATCTGGCAGGAAGAAAGAGGTTTCCATGAGCACAAGTATTGGGTTCTTCAGTTATGATGTTCTTTGCTTTTCCTTTGCTTCTATACTTATTTGGAAAAAAAAAAAAAAAACCCTCAGCAGTCCACATGTCAAGATTACAAAGCAGAAATCTATGGTGCCCTCAGAGGGTAATTAACACTTGATTTTTAAATGTAGCTTTATAAAATTGGGATCAATTGAACCCAGAATTTCATTTTGTGATTGGAAGACACTAGGAAAACAAAGTAAGGCTGTCATGTAACATATTTAAAGGCTGTAGGTAAGCCTTTGATCTGTTGGCTTAACCCCAGGGATACATCGATAAAATGCCTATTGGCAGTCCAGAGAATTAGTCATTTTAGGGCCCAAACACAAGACTGGAAGATTAACTAGGAGTCAAGCAATACTCTGTGAACTTACATGACATATCCATAAATTCTAGAGCCGCCTGAGAACTCAGATTAAAATCGTTCTTCTCAGCGACATCCACTTTATCCCATTTCCTTATTCTTCTCCTTCCGTCCCCTCTTGCTGCCAATCTGATTTCTAAAAGCACATTTTTTTGGCCACATGGCATGCAGGATCTTAGTTTCCCTACTAGGATCGAACCCATTTCCCCTGCAGCAGAAGGGCAGAGTTCTAACCACTGAACCACAAGGACGTGGTTCAAAAGTGGGTCAAATTTTGACCCAAGAAAATTCTATCGCTCATGACATGGACATTATAAACAAGGATAAAGGACAGGAGGAAGGCTCATGAGTATGAGAAAAGACAACACAGTGTCCGGGTGTGTTGGGCAGATGCCATGACTTGTTGCTCCAAACCTCCCAGGAGACAGGGTCTCCAAACGGCTGGCGGAGGGTGTATCCTTACCACACGCGTAGAAGACCGAGAGGTATTTTTTCACTCCTGGCAGACAGGGGCTTCCGAAATGGCGGTTGTTGACGAGGACTTTGCACCTCTGCTTCCCGTAACATCTCCTGGATAACACGTGCAGAGCCGAGTAAGACAGACAATCTGAGAGGCAGGAGACATCAAACACTTTTAGGTTAGAATCCATGTATGGCTTCGGTTATTTTCTGAGCCGGACTTCACAGTTCATGGAGATCAGCTGTGATTATTCGATTATTTTCCGTCTCATTAAAGCACCCCACAGTAGGCTGAATACCATCCAGGCAGTGCTGGAAGGGCTTACTTTAATCAGCTTACTCTAATACTCTGCTGTCACGGTCTGAAAATCTATCTATATATTATATTGTGTTATATATCATAATATTAGCTATTTACTAAAATTTCGTTTTCTCTCTTTAGTTTTGATTGGAATATAATTGCTTTATATAATGCTGTGTTAGTTTCTGCCGCACAACAACAAGAATCAGCTATAGGTATACATCCGTCCCCTCCCTCTTGAGCTTCCCTCTCAGCCACACCCCCATCCCAACCTTCTAGGCCGTCACCGAGCACCAGACTGAGCTCCCCGTGCCAAACGGCAGCTTCCACTAACTCTTCTACACGTAGCAGTGTGCGTCTGTCTGTGCTCCTCGTCCAGTTCATCGCCCTTCTCGTTTCCCCCCCGCTGTGTCCACACTTCAGTTCTCTGCATCCATGTCTCTATTTCTGCCCTGCAAACAGGATCATCTGTACCATTTCCCTAGATTCTGTATATATGCATTAACATGTGATATCTGTTTTTCTCTCTTTGACCTCACTCTGCATGACAGACTCTAGGTGCACCCGCATCTCTACAAATGAGCCAATCAGAAATCCTTACATATTTTCGAACAACGGGGCCTACATTTGCGTTGTACACTGCCTCTGCCCAGTCACGTAACTGGTCTTGCATACACAACAGGCAAAACTGAATAAAGATTCTTTCTTTTACTCCTTTAGTTATTGGTTACACCTCTTTGAAACAGTTTAGTTATTGGTTGATTTTGAGAATCCTTCTCTCCTATGTGAACATAAGCACTATGAGGACAGGGGCTATTTCTGTTTTGTTCATCATCTAATTTTTCCAGCCTGACCAGCTGTGGAAATCCAACAGCTGATGAATGAATGAATGAACAATGGGCGGATGGATGAATAAACTTTTGGGCAGCTTTTTCAGCACCCTGGCCCAAGGTCTTCACAGTTACTAAATACTAACTGAACACATATGGAGAATGAAGCACTCTGCCATGTGCAGCCAGAAAAAGAGAGCCGAGAGAAGCCCGCCTTGCATCTGCAGCATGGGCCATGGGGCTGGAAGACAGAGCCCACACAGGTGACCTGCCGTCTAACGACATGAAGCACAGGGTGAGGACCAGCGGTGACTGGTTTAGACAGCACGTGATGGGGTCGGAGGAGGCAGAGATTGCTGGGGACCAGAGTGGCCAAGACAGGCTTTACGGAGGAGGGGGCTTGGTCCTTGGAGAAGGATGAACTGGGTACCGGCAGGCCAAGAGAGAAAGATATGAACGCCAAAGTCAGCGAGCTGAAAGCACTTAGCAGGCGTCTAGGGGCTGAGCCTGAGCTGGAATGGCACGTGCGGGCAGGGAAGCTGCGGTACTTGACGAGGAAAAGTGAAAGGGAGCAAGGTCCAACTGCTTTTGAACACTGAGCTAGAGACTTTGAGCTCTATTCTGCAAGTGCGAGGGGGCCCAAGAAACGCCCTGATGCTTGCGTCCTTTGGGGACATCGCTATTGGGTGCCCTGGGAGAGACAAGGAACCAAAAGGAGGGAGACTGGTTTTGAAGCAATTTTAATCATACACATTGGGAGGAGTTAAGGACTTGAACAGCAGGGAACAGAGAGGGAGAGAATTCTAGAGACTTTGCAAAGTTCAGCTCACTTACGGTAACAGCAAACATTCTGCCGAGGCTGCATTCTCAGCACTCATGTGTCTTATGAGATAGGTTGTTTATTATACATCTTATATTTCATAGAAAATATACAGAGAATATGATATTAGTATCATAAACTGTTTATATAACAGTATGCAGCTAGATAAAGGTGGGGAAGCTCACATCTCAGAGAAGTTCCATCTCTCTCTCATATTAATATTTTAGAGATCTGTAACAGTCCGGTTGAAAGCAAGAATCTGTGGTAAACACCAAAAAGGTGGGAAGACACTGATCTTAAGGAAATGACAAATAAATCAGTTCAGTTCAGTCGCTCAGTCGTGTCCGACTCTTTGCGACCCCACGAATCGCAGCACGCCAGGCCTCCCTGTCCATCACCAGCTCCCGGAGTTCACTCAGACTCACATCCATCGAGTCCCTGATGCCATCCAGCCATCTCATCCTCGGTCGTCCCCTTCTCCTCCTGCCCCCAATCCCTCCCAGCATCAGAGTCTTTTCCAATGAGTCAACTCTTCACATTAGGTGGCCAAAGTACTGGAGCTTCAGCTTTAGCATCATTCCTTCCAAAGAAATCCCAGGGCTGATCTCCTTCAGAATGGACTGGTTGGATCTCCTTGCAGTCCAAGGGACTCTCAAGAGTCTTCTCCAAAACCACAGTTCAAAAGCATCAATTCTTCGGCGCTCAGCCTTCTTCACAGTCCAACTCTCACATCCATACATGACCAAAGGAAAAACCATAGCCTTGACTAGACGGACCTTAGTCGTCAAAGTAATGTCTCTGCTTTTGAATATACTATCTAGGTTGGTCATAACTTTTCTTCCAAGGAGTAAGCGTCTTTTAATTTCATGGCTGCAGTCACCATCTTCAGTGATTTTGGAGCCCAAACAAATAAAGTCTGACACTGTTTCCCCGTCTATTTCCCATGAAGTGATGGGACCAGATGCCATGATCTTCGTTTTCTGAATGTTGAGCTTTAAGCCAACTTTTTCACTCTCCTCTTTCACTTTCATCAAGAGGCTTTTTAGCTCCTCTTCACTTTCTGCCATAAGGATGGTGTCATCTGCATATCTGAGGTTATTGATATTTCTCCCAGCAATCTTGATTCCAGCTTGTGTTTCTTCCAGTCCAGCGTTTCTCATGATGTACTCTGCATAGAAGTTAAATAAGCAGGGTGACAATATACAGCCTTGACGTACTCCTTTTCCTATTTGGAACCAGTCTGTTGTTCCATGTCCAGTTCTAACTGTTGCTTCCTGACCTGTATACAGATTTCTCAAGAGGCAGGTCAGGTGGTCTGGTATTCCCATCTCTCTCAGAATTTTCCACAGTTTATTGTGATCCACACAGTCAAAGGCTTTGGCATAGTCAATAAAGCAGAAGTAGATGTTTTTCTGGAACTCTCTTGCTTTTTCCATGATCCAGCAGATGCTGGCAATTTGCTCTCTGGTTCCTCTGCCTTTTCTAAAATCAGCTTGAACATCAGGGAGTTCACGGTTCACGTATTGCTGAAGCCTGGCTTGGAGAATTTTGAGCATTACTTTACTAGCATGTGAGATGAGTGCAATTGTGCGGTAGTTTGAACATTCTTTGGCATTGCCTTTCTTTGGGACTGGAATGAAAACTGACCTTTTCCAGTCCTGTGGCCACTGCTGAGTTTTCCAAATTTGCTGGCATATTGAGTGCAGCACTTTCACAGCATCATCTTTCAGGATTTGAAACAGCTCAACTGGAATTCCACCACCTCCACTAGCTTTGTTTGTAGTGATGCTTTCTAAGGCCCACTTGACTTCATTTTCCAAGATGTCTGGCTCTAGATTAGTGATCACATCATCATGATTATCTGGGTCATGAAGATCTTTTTTGTACAGTTCTTCCGTGTATTCTTGCCACCTCTTCTTAATATCTTCTGCTTCTGTTAGGTCCATACCATTTCTGTCCTTTATCGAGCCCATCTTTGCATGAAATCTTCCCTTGGTATCTCCAATTTTCTTGAAAAGATCTCTAGTCTTTCCCATTCTGTTCTTTTCCTCTATTTCTTTGCATTGATCGCTGAAGAAGGCTTTCTTATCTCTTCTTGCTATTCTTTGGAACTCTGCATTCAGATGCTTATATCTTTCCTTTTCTCCTTTGCTTTTTGCTTCTCTTCTTTTCACAGCTATTTGTAAGGCCTCCCCAGACAGCCATTTTGCTTTTTTGCATTTCTTTTCCATGGGAATGGTCTTGATCCCTGTCTCCTGTACAATGTCATGAATCTCATTCCATAGTTCATCAGGCACTCTATCAGATCTAGACCCTTAAATCTATTTCTCACTTCCACTGTATAATCATAAGGGATTTGATTTAGGTCATACCTGAATGGTCTAGTGGTTTTCCCTACTTTCTTCAATTTAAGTCTGGATTTGGTAATAAGGAGTTCATGATCTGAGCCACAGTCAGCTCCTGGTCTTGTTTTTGCTGACTGTATAGAGCTTCTCCATCTTTGGCTGCATAGAATATAATCAATCTGATTTCGGTGTTGACCATCTGGAGATGTCCATGTGTAGAGTCTTCTCTTGTGTTGTTGGAAGAGGGTGTTTGCTATGACCAATGCATTTTCTTGGCAAAACTCTATTAGTCTTTGCCCTGCTTCATTCTGCATTCCAAGGCCAAATTTGCCTGTTACTCCAGGTGTTTCTTGACTTCTTACTTTTGCATTCCAGTCCCCTATAATGAAAAGGACATCTTTTTTGGGTGTTAGTTCTAAAAGGTCTTGTAGGTGTTCATAAAACTGTTCAACTTCAGCTTCTTCATATATGAAACATATAGATATATTTATTTATATGTGTATATTTTATATTCTCACATATAATAATATATGGAGCATGCTTATATGGACCATATAAACATATGGTTTTTCCAGTGGTCATGTATGGATGTGAGAGTTGGACTGTGAAGAAGGCTGAGCGCCGAAGAATTGATGCTTTTGAACTGTGGTTTTGGAGAAGACTCTTGAGAGTCCCTTGGACTGCAAGGAGATCCAACCAGTCCATTCTGAAGGAGATCAGCCCTGGGATTTCTTTGGAGGGAATGATGCTAAAGCTGAAACTCCAGTACTTTGGCCACCTGATGTGGAGTTGACTCATTGGAAAAGACTCTGATGCTGGGAGGGATTGGGGGCAGGAAGAGAAGGGGATGACAGAGGATGAGATGGCTGGATGGCATCACGGACTCAATGTACGTGAGTTTGAGTGAACTCCGGGAGCTGGTGATGGACAGGGAGGCCTGGCGTGCTGCGATTCATGGGGTCGCAAAGAGTCGGACACGACTGAGTGACTGAACTGAACTGATAAGTGTGTGTGTGTATACACGTGCATATGTATGAATATATATGTACATATTTTGCAATATATCATGTTTGATTTAGTTGCTAAGTCGTGTCCAACTCTTTTGTTACCCCATGGACTGTAGCCCAACAGTTCCTCTGTCCATTGGATTTTCCAGGCAAGAACACTGGAGTGGGTTGCCATTTCTTTCTCCATGTTATATACCTAAAAGTATGTAATATGTACGTCTCAACAAATGGTGAGGAACATTATGATGAAGGCACTTGATCTGAATATCTTCATGAAGGTTCTGGTTTATTTGCCAAGTCCAGTCCCACGATGCCTGGTCACTGGAGTGCACAGCACACAGTAGGCACCCAACAATGATGTATTCAATAAATGGACTGGTGGACTGGCCTGGACACCAGGAAATGCAAACACCCCATACACCTGGCTTTGGAATGTGTTCTGGGAGGGTGACCCATGAGTTCGAATCTACGCTGAGAAAAGCTGCCTGGAGGGGCCGCTGGAAGCTGTCATCCTCTTGTTGGCCCCTGGGTCAGCTCTGCTTGGCAACTTGCATCTGTTTTCTGGCAGCTTCTGAATATTTCGGTCTACAGGATGCATCTTGCTGGACTGAATTTGGTGGGGTTCTCATGAATGACAGAGAAGTAAACGAAGCAAGTCAGGCAGCCATTGAGGATGGAATGAAATGTTTTGAAGTGCCAGAGCATCAAGCATGTCTCTGTGAAGAGTAAAGACTAACAGCCTGAACAGTGTTCTGGCAGCCCACCTAGGGCTCACATCGGACCACGTAAAGTAGGCTTGATAAAGAGACTTTACAAAGGCATGAATGGGATATGAACACCTCAAAGGATGGTGCAAGGCCCTGAGGAGGAACAGCAGAGAGAGGCTACCAGTCCCAAGCCTGAGGGGCGAGGGTAGGGGTTTCCAGGACACGGGCTGCCCCACCGAGCGGGCTGCTGCATGGAGCGGGGTCTGCAGTGGGCGCTTGTGACGCTCCCGGCGAGCCATGTTGGTTTCCCTTAGCCGCTTTCGTGCCTGGATCTCTCATTGGATGGGGAGGGCACTGGGGTTTCTCTGCTGTTTGCCCAGCACCTACTATCTGTTCAGCTCACTGAGACTCTGTGTTCCTCCCCCATAGCTCAAGGAACATCATTTTTACCGTCTTTCTGTGAGACTTGTGCAAAGCAACTGCAGGAGTCAAAGCCCGTGTAAATGTGAACTGTTCTCACCAGCTGTCGCTGAGGTTGAATGAGCTCCCTCGCTGAGCCTGTTTCCTTAGCGGGACAGTGACAATACGGAGAGCAGTGCTGATTTACTGGTTGGCATGACTATTGCACAAAGGTTACATTTAGGGGGCCCAGTGGCAGCATCCAGTGTTTGTCAGTTACTGTGACTGACATTGGGCCACTACCTTAGATAGGAAAGCGGTACTTCTACAAAAGGCCTTTGGGACTTAGATAAGTTATAGTCTAAATTAAATGCCTTTTTTGGTTCTTTCAAGTGAAAACAGGCATATGGAATGATGAGGCCTATATACTACAGCTTAATCTGCAAATAAACACGCACACACACAAATATTGGAAGAAGAATCACTAAGATTCTCAGGGCGCTATTTTTGGCTGATGACTTTCTCCCCCCTATTGATTTTAAGACACCTTCCAAGTTTTTGTGAGTTTACACTGGTTTGAAATGAAAGCGTACAAAATGAACTTTCTTAAAAAGACAAACAAAATTCATATCTGGATAGAAGACAGCTTTCAAATATGAGTGTCTCTGGGGTAATTTTTTTCAGAAATGTAAATTTTTCTGCAAATGTAATGATAAATGATCCTTTTGTATACCTCAATTTGCCCCAGGAGCTATGGGAAGTTTATCTAGGAGTAAAGATATATCCTTTGAATTTTCTTCCAGTTTACTTAAAATTTTTTATTGAAGTAGGATTAATTTACAATGTTGTGTTAGTTTCAAGTGTATAGCAAACTGATTCAGTTACACATACATATTCTTTTTCAGAGTCTTTGCCATTACAGGTTATTACAAGACACTGAATGTAGTTTCCTGTGCTATACAGTAGGTCCTTGTTGTTTACCTGCTTTATGTATAGTAGTGTGTATCTGTCAATCCCAAATTCCTAATTTATCTCTCCTACTCTTGCCTGGAAAGTCCCATGGACAGAGGAGCCTGGTAGGCTACAGTCCATGGGGTCGCAAAGAGTCAGACACAACTGAGCGACTTCACTCTCACTTTTCACTTTCCTGCATTGGAGAAGGCAATGGCAACCCACTCCAGGGTTCTTGCTTGGAGATCCCAGGGATGGGGGAGCCTGGTGGGCTGCCGTCTGTGGGGTCGCACAGAGTCGGACACGACTGAAGCGACTTAGCAGCAGCAGCGGTGGTCCCCTGTAGTTCGTGTTTATTACTATTTTCCATTGCTTTATGGGTGCGCAGGGTTGACTGTGAACATTTTTGCTGTCTTTAGGAGCCTTATTATTATTTGGACATTTCTCAATTGGAAATTTATCTATTATTAGCACATTTATCAATTGGAAAAAACCCTTACCTCTCAAGACTGAGAATGAGCTGGATGATTTCTGTATAAGTCACGTATATTGAAAAGAAGTAACAAAAGAATTATGAAGTTATTCTTGGAAGTCCAACAACTATTATTGTTTTTTCTGTAAGCTACTATTTTTTTTTCTGCTTCAAACACATGTTTATAGCTGAAAACTTGAAAAGTACAAATACTGCTAAACCAGGAAAATAAAAATCCTTAGTAAATGCCACTAATCAAGAAAAACAATGGCTAACCTTTAAAGAGCATCCTTCTAGTCATTTTCTATATTTAAATGTCCTTCCCCCTCAATGGATCGTATACATATGACTCTGTATGCTACTTTTCCTCATTTATTAGCATATTTATGAAAAATTTTTAACAGAAGCATCATTTTAAAGAGTTATATAGTTTCTCACTTTATAAATGAACCAGCTTTATTTACAATACCCTACTGGTAGACGTTCCGATGATTTCCATTGTTTATGCCATAAAGAATTCTGCGTGAAACATCCTTAGAGCTAAATACGTGCACACAAGCATGACGGTTTCTAATTCTTGGAAGTAGATTGCTTTCTCAAAGGATATTCAAAATTAAAGTTTTTGATACACACTGCCAAGCCGTTCAGAAGGGTTGTATCAATTCCCACTCTTGCCAGAACTGTATGAGAGCCCCAGAAACTTTATAGTTTCTTAGGATGTGTGCCTGATCATATTTCTTAAGGCTAACAGAGGAAGAGGGTGGGGAAGACTCTATTTGTAAGACCACAATCCTTTTGGACCCAGGAGGTCCTGTGACCAGTGTGATTTACAGACAGGCTTCAGCACTCATAGTTACCCTGGGAGCAAAAGAATTTATCTTGATGAGAGTGAAAGAACCCATGGTGTATTTTTAGGAAGAGGCCCAAGGTAATTCAGGTCCTATGTAGCTCTGACCATTTCCTTGTTGACACTGAGCTCTGAACCATTGGCAGGATTCTTTTTTTTTTTTAAAGTGGTTATTTCCCTCCCAGCCTGATTTAGTTTGCACCTCTCTGCCTGGCAGACTACCCTCCGCCCCAGTACATGTGATAACAAGATACTCAACTATTTAATTTTTATATTTTTGGCTACTGTTTCACACTGAAACTGCAGTTAATCACTCTTTACAACCTGTGTTTATTTAGATAATTAGGCTGGTTGCTCTTACGAGACTGTCTTGGCAGTGGGAGCCCCTGGTACCTTGATCTTTGGCTGAAAAGTCCAGGCCTGCCCACACTTGGCCTTGGGGTGGCCTTAGTCCAGCCTTTGAGGCCCACTGTGTGGTTTTTCTCACTCTCTTATTAAGGAAATAGCACCCCTGGAGCCCACCCAGAAAGTGTAACTGCTGCAGGAAATGGGGTGCCGTGCTGGACACCCAGGGAGCTTTCTGGAAGCCTGCTTTCCGGAGTCCACGCCCCGGTCTGTGGGAAGGCGTGTCCTTTCTTGAGTCAGGTGCTGCTCCACTGGGGTTTCTCTGGGACCAGCACCGACCAATCACTTTTCTATTTTCTTTCCGTTTCTTTTCCAACAGAGGAGCCATAACTTCTTTCTTTTTTAAAAAAAATTTTGGCTGCACCATGTGACACATGAGATTTTAGTTTCCTGACCAGGAAATCACACCTGCGCCCCCTGCATCGGAAGCTCAGAGTCTTAACCACTGAACCTCCAGGGGAGTCCCCAAATGAGCTGTAAGTTCTGAAGGATCTGACTTGCCTGAAGATCTTTCAGAAATGTCTTTGGGTCATCACCTTCAGTAGAGACACCAGAGACACCAGATCTGTGTTTAAACCTGTATGACAGTTCAGTTCAGTTCAGTTCAGTCGCTCCGTCATGTCTGACTCTCTGAGACCCCACGTACTGTAGTGCACCAGGCTTCCCTGTCCATCACCAACTCCTGGAGCTTACTCAAACTCATGTTCATCGTGTCAGTGATGCCATCCAACCATCTCATCCCCTGAGGTCCCCTTCTTCTCCTGCCCTCAATCTTTCCCAGCATCAAGGTCTTTTCAAATGAGTCAGCTCTTTGCGTTAGGTGGCCAAAGTATTGGAGTTTCAGCTTGAGCATCAGTCCTTCCAATGAACACCCAGGACTGATTTCCTTTAGGATGGACTGGTTGGATCTCCTTGCAGTCCAAGGGACTCTCAGGAGTCTTCTCCAACATCACAGTTCAAAAGCATCACTTTTTTGACAGCTGGCATTGTCATCAGCCTTGCTGCTCTTTCTAATTTTTTTGCTTGACAGCTGTGATGATCAGCCTTTGTGTTAGTTCCTAGGGCTGCGGTAACAGAGCCCACACACTGGGTGCCTTAAACAATACAATTTTGTGTCCTCTCAGTTCTGAGGCGGGAAGTTGGAGATGTCCGGCGGGTTGGCCCCTTCTGAGGATCCCTTTCTTGCAAGTGGCCGACCTCTCCCTGCGCCCTCACGGTGTCTTCCCTGTGTGCATCTGTGTCCTGAGCTCCCCTTCCTGTGAGGACAGTGGTCACACTGGATGAGGACCCTCCTATATTACCTCAAATTAGCCACTGCTTTAAAAGTGCATCTCCTCAAACAGTCACATTCTGAGGTACTGGGGGTTAGGACATCAACAAGGGGACTTTAGGGGGACACAATTCAGCCCATAACAGCCTTCCGGATGGCCCTCCAAGGAACTCACATCCACGTGTAGCCTCCTCCCTCGAGGAATCAGCTGGTCTCTGTGACGGCAGACTCTGGAGAGGTGACAGGGTGTGGCTTCCATTTGCTCTCTGCCTCTCGGGCTCCAGAAGAAGCCGGCGGCCATGTTGCAAGGACGCTCAAGACACCCAAGTGGGGAGAAGCAAGGCCACCCGTGAACAACCAGCACCAACCTGTCCATCACGTCAGGGAGCCTCCTTGGATGCTCAGCCCTCAGATGACTGCACCCCAAGCCGATAGCCTGGCTGCAACTCCGCGAGGCCTCACGAGACCCGAAGTAAGAACTTCCCAACCAGGCTACCCTGGAACCCCTGCCCCCCAGAAACTGCGAGGCGCTAATTGTTCATTTTTGTTTTGAGCCATTCAACTTGGGAGTATTTCATTACATTGCAGTAGCCTCTGGAGTGCACGCCAGGCCTCCCTGTCCTTCACTATCTCCCAGAGTTTGCTCAAGTTCACATCCACACGTAACCGCCTCATCCTCTTGCTGAGTAACTGAGAGCTAAAGCCTTGCTCCGCTCTGCTTCCTGACCGTGTGTGATGAGCTGCACTGGGTACCCAGAGTCTGAGCCTGCGGGACTGCCCCAGACTTTAGCTTATATCACAAGAGGAAAAGCACACACATCCCCTTGCAGAGGCCCACGGTGAGCTCTGACCACTTGGCCTTCAGGCAGCTATCCTTCCAAGTTCATGCCAGGTTCCAGGGCCAAAACTAAACAGCCCTTTCTCCTTCTTCAAAGCGCTAAGGCTGAGCCGCAGTAATAACTGGGAACCGAGAGCAGAGCTCTCACGCCGGCAGCCCGTGGACCGGATGGGGCCTGTAGGCATGTTTTGTTTGGCTCTCACAGTGTTTTAAAAGTTGGAAAACTTTACATTAAAAAAAAAAATCACATTTTCAGCATCTCCCGAGAGGTTGGAAGCTATGACAACACCAGGCCCACATACCAAGCCGGCAACCATCCCCTTGCTGAGCCCAGTGTGGGCACCTCACTTAGGAACAGGGTGGGGGTGGTTCTGATTCATTCATGGGACTCAAGATTCACTCGGGCACCTACTCTGTGCCAGGCCCTGCTCTGCTGGCTGGGAATCCTCATGGCAGAGACACACAGCACCTCTGCAGTGCTGGCCTGCTCCTGGGCAGAGAGACCACAAGCACCTAAGTGACTCCAGACTGTGAAGACCATCAGACAAGGACAGCTCAAGGCGGAGACCAGGACGAGGTGCCATGCTGGCAGGGTGCCTCGGAAGATCTCTGAGATGACGTCCGAGTGGACTCCTGAATGATGAAATGAAGCTGGCCACGCAGAAATGTGGGGTAAGAGCATCCCAGCCCAAAGGCAGAGCTTGTGCAAAGACACTGCGGTGTGAATGAGTGTAGAGGGCTCCAGAGGTGGGACCACAACTGGGGACTGGATTTATTCTAATTACGGAAGACAGAGTGGGATGGGGGCTGTGATCTGAGTTGCCTTAGATAAGCTCTCTCCAACTGCTAAGCAAAGAAGGGGCTAAGGGAGGCAACGGAATCAAGGAGAAGGGAGGAGGCCCAGATGGGTCTGGATGAGAGAAGTCCAGAGTGGGCTGGGAGCAAAAGGGCTGGATTTGGGATCCTGAGAACAGGGAGTGCCCACAAGACTTGCAGGCGCAGCGGAAGGGGCATGGGGTCAAAAAAAGGAGTCCAGCTTTCTAAAGTGGGGGATATTACAGTGTGCTTATACCAGATGGGAAACTGACGATTCTGTGGGACAAACATGCCAAGTGTGGTTTAAAGCCTTCATGGACAGTTTACCTTGCACCGAGGAGTAGAGAATTTCTTAGTGTTCAGTAAGATTAAGAAAGTTCATCGGCCCAGGCAGCCAAGGTTTCCTGGCTCCGCACACACACACAGTCCCACCCTTCAGTGCTAACCCGAGTCGAGGCCTCCACAGGGAGCTGGGGGACAAGAAGAACAGGCACTTCCAGCCTGGGTGGGAGAAGGTTTGGGGGAGAATGGATCCATGTACATGTATGGCTAAGCCCCTCTGCTGTTTCCCTGAAAACTACCACAACACTGTTGATTGGCTATACCCCAACACAAAATGCTTTTGCTGCTAAAAAAAAAAAAAAAAAATCAATGGGCATTTGAGATGGTGAGTGGATGGGGACCCAAGATGGTGAGATGAATGGGCACTTTCAAGGACACTTTCATTTTCCCCTGGACCTGTTTACACCACAGATCTAAGGGCCTGTGGGTCTCTGACACTGGGTGTTGGGTCATGAATGCAGTTGTGGGGCTGGTGGGCTGAGAGGGCAGGGGTTTTGCCATGTGACTCAGCCAGGGCTTCAAGCTTTTAAAACTGACCAGCCAAGCAAAGGGCTCAGTGTCTCATTCACAGACTTTTCCTGAGTCAACAAGGCTTATTCATGACTGACCCGAGGATTCCTTGAACTCTCCATGGGAACCTGTCTTTTAGCCACGGTGTCTGTTAATGTTTTCTTTGGCTGATGACTTTTCGCTTTTAACCTAACTCCTGAATCCAACTTCCCAGGAACGTAAGGCAGCAACTTCCAGAACATCAGTCATTCGGCCTGCATGTGGATCTACTTCTTCTGCTCAGAAGAACCCCTGCATAATATTAAGTGACCCCACACTGAGGTTAAGAAGTGTAATTCCTTTCTGTAGATAGAGGTCAGGTCATCCGGGGTGCCTTGTTCCGCTAAGCAAACTAGAGGACGTAGGGAGTCCTGAAGGACGTGCAAGGGTCAGTGATCAGACTGGCCCTTTAGAAGGCTGCTTCTGGCCACCCTGGGGGGAAAGCCATGTCTAGGGACAGGGGGCCTCCTGAGATGACCAGGCAATGGTCCCTTGATCTAATGCAGCAGCAGGAACAAGGGAGGATGGGGTAGAGACATGAACGCTTGCAGATGTTATATGAGAGGGAAATTGGAGTTTCCAAACTCACAGGTCACTTGCTGGGGCCCCAGGCGCAGTCAGACAGGGGGAGCCACCCTCATGAGTGTCTCTCTACCCATGTGGCAGCCAAGCCTGTTAAAATGGGGGCTAATTAAGAGAGGCTGGATGCCCACTTCAGGCTGCTTCTGCTGTCTGCTGGGCTGCCCTTCAGACACCCTCCACCCTCCTGACCAAGGGCCTTCCTTCCCTGAATGCTGGGCGAGGGGCCTCGGAGACATGGGACACGTGTTCCTTGTGAACTGGTTTTTGGTTCTCTTTCTATTCTTGCCTGAGAGTCTGCCTGTGTGGCTAGGTCACTTTCTTTCCTTCCCCCACCCACCCAGATCCAAGATGTCACTTACACATGAACTTCTTTTTAAAATTAATGTTTCATTTCACATGTGCTCCAGGGATCCACTGTAGCAATTTAACACATCAAGGAGCTCACTTCAGATTTGATGAGTGAGTGCACCTTTTTTGCTGTTTCACAGTCGAGTTTGTTCTCCCTGGTAGCACGGCGGGTCTAGGCGAGGCTGTTTCACTACCGCAGATTGGGGCCTGGGATCGCTCATTTCTCGTGTCATTTCAGCCAGGTGCCCAGGGGTTTGGTCAGACACCAGTCTAGATGTTGTTTCAAAGGCATTTTTAAGATACGACTAACATTAGACATAGAGAATAAACTTATGATTATCACAGGAGTAAAGAGACAGGATAGATTAGGGATTTGGAGTTAACAGACACATTACATTTAAAATAGATAAACAACAAGGACCTAGTGTATAGCACAGGGAATTATATTCAATATCTTGTAATAACCTACAATGGAAAAGAATCTGTAAAAGGTGGCAAAAGGTAAAGAATCCACCTGCCAGTGCAGGAGACGCAAGAGACTCAGATTTGATCCTTGGGTGGGGAGATCCCCTGGAGGAGGAAATGGCAACCCACTCCAGTGTTCTAGCCTGGAGAATCCCATGGATGGAGGAGCCTGGTGGGCTACAGCCTATGGGGTCGCAAAGAGTCAGACACAACTGAGTGACTGAGCACGCACGTATATAAAACTGAGTCACTTTGCTATACACCTGAAGCACTGTAAGTCAACTGCATTTAAATTTTAAAAAGATATGACTAACATTAAATCCGCAGACTTTGAGTAAAGCAGGTCACCCTCCATAACTTGAGTGGACCTCAACCGACCCATGGAAGGCTTTAAGAGCAAAGACAGGTCATCTGAAAAAGCTTTTATCCAGGCTGAAATCCAAAACTCTACTAATATTTCCAGTCTGCTGTCCTGTGGAATTCAGACTCAAGACTGAACATCAACTCTTACCTGCATTTTCAGACTGCCAACCTGCCCTGCAGATTCAAACTTGCCAGGCCCCACAACTGCGTGAGTCAATTCTTTAAAAGCAGTCTGTCTATCTATCTAACTATCTATTACCTACTGGTTCTGTTTCTCTGGAGAACCCTAATGATAACAGAAGGTGACTTTGAAGGGTGGACTGTTTCCCTGGTGGCTCAGATAGTAAAGAATCTTCCTGCAATGCAGGAGACCTGGGTTCGATCCCTGGAGGGGAGATTCCCCTGGAGGAGGGCATGGCAACCCACTCTAGTATTCTTGCCTGAAGAATCTCATGGACAGAGGAGCCTGGTGGGCTATAGTCCATGGGATTGCAAAGAGTCGGACACAATTGAGCGACTAACCCCTTCACTTTCACTTGAAGGATGGCCTTTCAGACGTCGTCTTAGCTCCACATTGTAGGTTTCTCAGAATGACTCACTGAGCTCTTCTTCAGCCTACAGGCTCAGAGTCTTGCACAGGCTCTTCTCTCCACCAGGACACCTTCCCCAGGGTCTGCAAGCCCTCCTCCTCGCATCTCTGCTCAGCATGCCCATCACCCCTCTACCCTGTGCCTCCCTGCAGCAGCCCCCACCTGCCGGCCTGCCCTCTTTCCTTTCCTCACGTGCTTGTACCCTTAATGCTTGTCAGCACCTGAAATGTGATGTACTCGCTCCTGCATTATCTGCTTTCATATCGCATCCAGGTCCACTGCGGGAAGGTCAGCTCCAGGTAGACTGTCGATCACTAATGACTTTCCCAAGCCTGGAATGGGCCTTGCATACAGCAGGCACTCAATAATGACAAGGTGCAGACTAACTCAAAGACAGACGGATTATGCAATGAGGGGGGAGGGGGCAGAAGGAGGCAGACCCTGGTGAGTGGTTCCCCTCGCCCTTGACTTTCCCTCTAGCCAGGGTACCAGCCAGTGGGGACCGGAGCCCCAGTCTCCCCAGTAGCACCCTGACAGCACCCATATAAGACACCTACCAAAGGGGGGCAGCCGCTCGGCTTCCGAGGAGCAGACGTCCCTCTCCTGGGTCCTCCTGCCGTAGGTCGCAGAGTAGATGTTGAGAAACTTGGACTCGTGGCAGTGCAGTTTCAGCTCGTGGTCTTCACACACGGTTTTGTTTTTTAACTCATCTGAAGCAGAAACCAAAATCAGCGGCACCATCAGCTTCCCCAGAAGGACTCCGTGAGCATCGCCCGCATCCTGGGCAGCTCCCATCCCCCGTGGGGCTGCACCCCTGGAAGGGGACAGACGGCATGGCCCTGCCTGCCAGGGCCTCTCTGACCCTGCGAGCCTTCTGCGGGCAGGGAGCAATGAGTGGACCAGGATAGAGACCCAGGGATTACGCAGAGGACCAAACGGAGGAGGAGAGACGTCAGGGTGGAGAGGGCAGGGTGCGCTGGGCCAGTCCTAGGACAAGCCTGGCCATAAAGGGAGTTCCTCTCCCTCCCCACCTGAAGACACAGATTTCTTGATTCAAGGGAGCCTTTTCTCAAATGGGACCCACACAGCTGCATGCTCAGTCCCTCAGTTGTGTCCAACTCTTCCCAACCCCGTGGACTATAGCCCGCCAGGCTCCTCTGTCCATGGAATTTCCCAGGCAAGAATCCTGGAGGGGGTTGCCATTTCCTCCTCCAGGGATCTTCCTGGCCTGGGAATTGAACCCGCGTCTCTTGAGTCTCCTGTATTGGCCAGAGGGTTCTTTACCATTAGCGTCACCTGGGAAGCCCCCACACAGGTAAAGACCAAGAGTAATCTCAGAGGGAGTGCAGCTAAACCTCACCATCCAACTTCACAACATTCCAACATCCCATCTGTGTATCTACCAAGAGACGGAGAAACTATAGACAAGCAAATTATTTCCTTTTCTAGGAAAGGAGCAAAAACAAGGCACCGTGTCTGTGAACAATCCCTCCTTGAAACACAAGGTCCTATCACACAGCATGGGGAACTACAGCCAACAGCATGTGATAGACCCTAGTGGAAAAGAATATGAAAAAAAAGAATCCCTCTTTGGAGGTGTGAAGAGCTGGTTCCAAGTTTGGCAGTTCAGGAACAATGGGCTCTCAGGCTGGTGAGAGTCTCAGAAGAGGAAGATTCCAGCTCATGGTTAGTCCCCAAAGAATTTACTACAAGTTTATTTGTTTAATCTGAGTACCACAGTGAAATTCTCTTTGCAACATTATACAGAGGTGACATTATAAATGCATCCTGGAGAAAATAGAGTTTATTGGGTTTTTTTTTTTTTATGGAGTGTACCAAAAAAAAACCCACCTCAATTAATTTAAATGTTTACTAATGAATGGATTTTTTAAAGTAGTAGTATTTTTTAAGTAATAATAGTAGTTAAAATCATATTAAATAATAATACTATTATTATAATACTAGTACTAAAAAACCACAGACGCAGAAGACTACCTAATATGTGATTCCATTTCTGTGAGATATCCAGGAAAGGCAAACGCCTAGAGGAAAAGTGAAGGTTCCTGGTTTTGAGGCTGCGGCTTGGGGACATGAAGCGACAATGATAAATGGACACAGGGAAGTGTTTCGCGACGATGGAGATGTTCTGTAGCTGGACGGATGTGCTAATTGCGCAGCTCTGTGCTGCTGCTGCCCAGTCGCTTCCGTCGTGTCCGACCCTGTGCGACCCCAGAGCCGGCAGCCCGCCAGCCTCCCCCGTCCCTGGGATGCTCCAGGCAAGATCACGGGAGTGGGTGGCCATTTCCCTCTCCAATGCATGAAAGTGAAAAGGGAAAGGGAAGTCGCTCAGTCGTGTCCAACTCCTAGCGACCCCATGGACTGCAGCTACCAGGCTCCTGCGCCCATGGGATTTGCCAGGCAAGAGGACTGGAGTGGGGTGCCATTGCCTTCACAGTTACCAAAAATAGTTGAGCTGGACACTTAAAACAAGTGGACGCTATGCTGTGTGAATTATGCCTCAGCAAAGACATTTCTGTCTTACTTTTATTTATTTGGCTGTGCTGGGTCTTAGTTGCGGGATCTCTGTCTTCGCTGGCATGTGGGATTTTAGTTGCAACATGCAAACTCCTAGCTGTGGCATGTGGGATCCAGCTCCCTGACCAGGAATCGAACCCCAGGCCGCCTGCGAGTGTGGAGTCTTAGCCACTGGACCACGAGGGAAGTCCCAACCAAGATATTTTAAAAATAACAGCAGCTAATATTTACCAAGCCCTTTCTCTGAACTTGGGCCTTGTTCTAGGATCTTGGTATGTCTCAGTGAATTTAATAACCTTCTGCGAACCACCTCTTCTTATCCTTTGCATCTTTAGAAAATCGCTTGTAGGAAGGATTCATAGATGCTGGATGCTAACTTTTGAACTTTTGTCTCTTACATGTGATAAATATCTTTTCCTAGCCTCCCACTTATTTTGGACTTTGCAAAATAAAAGCAAAGAAAAACCTAAAGAGGACCATGGTTATTTCTTTGCATGTGTGGTTCTCTCCTGCCCCCATCCAAATGTTTTTATAAGAAAAATCATGAAAAAATGCTAGCCCCAGTCTATCACCCCAATCCTAGTTTTTTTCTATTTTGAAATGGCAACCAGGGGTACACCTTACAACCAGACAAGCACTGGTGTCACTAGCAAACAAGAGCTAAATTCCAGGATGGGGAGGAAGAACAAGGAAAACTAGTCCCACATCTCCCATCACTCCCACACCCACCCTTTTATTTCTCTCTCCCACTCATGTTTTTATTCCACTTTTCTTTCCTGGATTGGAGGTGCAGGCTGATCCTTCAAATCAAAGTTTTCCAGTTGTCATCTGAGGCCCCTCATGAAATCAATTTTGTGAGTCATGATTAGAAATTTAAAAAAAAAGAATAGTTCAGAAAACATCAAAGTGCATCATACAAAGTAAAGATAAACACTATTTAATAACAGATTCCTTTTAGTTGTGTGTGGTTACATTGGGCCAAAAGGCAAAATGTTTTTCTTACTCTGGGTTGCGATCAAACCGTTCTGAAATTCCCTGAAGGAGAAGGCGAGAGCGGTAAACACCAGGGCAAAGGTGGCCAGTGGGACCCTCATATCCTGGAATTACCGATGCTTAAGCTCCAATCTTAAAACATGAAGGAAAATAATTTCCTAACAGAAATTCCTCCTTTCGGTAACTTGTAAATCCCCATGCCTAAAAACACAGAAGGAGCAGTGAGGCCAAGCTTTTGAAGTGCTTGAAGGAAAAATTTTAGTATCTCAAGATTACCATCAGCTCCGGTGCTGGAAAACTTGGGCAATGGGATTCCTTAGAACATGTTGATGGGAAGAGTCATGAACGAGAGATGTAGAGCAGAAAGCAAGTTACAGATGTTCCGAGAATCCCCATCCTGTCTAGGGTTTGCACATACCTGTGAAGACCCATCAGAGGAGGAAAAAGTCAAGTGATGACTAAGCAAATGTTTCGGAAGCCCTTTACCCAACACTGAAATCTTAATAAAGCAGTTTAAACTTAGAGCCAAGAAAAGTTTTGTTTTCTTTTTCTTAATAAAAAGAACATGGAGTCTGACCTTGACATCGGAAGGTTTCATTTCGGTGAGTCATATCCGCACTGCTATGAGTTCTTCAGGGTTTTGATGAGCAAACACTAAATCCCACCAACACCAAAATATTGCCTGACTTCAAAGGTCCAGTGTGAGAGACGACCTTTGATGCAGAACAGAGGGCCCGCATAGACACACCAAATGAGCCCAAGCACCCTTCTAACTAGAAGAATACCAAAAATGCTAAGAATGCCCTGCATTGGCAGAGCTCGCCAAAAAAGGAGGAGGGAGAAGGCAGGACGAAAACCAAGCCTTATCTCAGTATTCCGGAAACTTTTGAACAGGAATAGTTTCTTTCTTTTTTATCAGAACTTTTTAAAATTAGAAGAGCTTTTTTAAGGCATGTCATGAAATGCATTTGGTGGTGCTGGTGATTTAGTTGCTAAGTCATGTCCGACTCCTGCGGTCCCATGGAGTGTAGTATTTAGTAGTCTCAATCCATCTGGTTTTTAAGATCTATTGATTAAAAGTACCAGCCTCGGTATAAGCCAAAAACTCAGCCAGAGTAACACAACACCCCCATGTAAGCCTCCAGTGGTTTCTGTCCCCAGATTACAGGCAAATCGACTCCTGAAATGGAGGGACCTGTGAGTGTCACGTTACATGCTTGGGGTTACCACTGTATGCTGCTGAGTGTCTGGGTTCCTTGGGAATGTACTAATTCACCGTCACCGAAGAGTGACATTTCTGGGTTCTGAAAACAATGATACTAGTAACATAATTGCTGCTTTTCTTGGAGAACTAGAACTTGTGTCAGAGCTGAGTCAGAGTGCTCGATGGTATCAGAAAAGAAAAGGTGTGGGCAGCCTTCGCAGAAATGTGTTGCCAACATCCGTGTGGGTTTGGATGCTTTACCCAGGAGCCTGGGTGGAGGTACAACCACCCAGGTTTAAAGGCGGCAAATTCTCCCTCCTAATTAGAGGTCGACGTGTGTGATTCATTCCTCTTTAACGATACACGGACCCATCTGCACATCAGCAGAGGCCTTTCAGAGATGGGTAGGGGGAGCGATGAAACTGAGCAGGGCCCTGTGGGACTCCTGGGCATGGAAGGCTTTCTGGCCCATTTCTTATTTGCAGGGAATAGACTCAAGGCTCCATGATATTCCCTGAACTGCAAAGGGCAGATCAGAACAGTTGCTAATCAGAGACGAGACGAAATGCAGAAACTAGAGAAGAGCAGCCAAGAGACAATAGTGCAGCCTTGGGGCAGGGTCCTGGCTCCTTCTCAGGGGATACATAGAGCAATATCTTTGAGCTCTTTACAGAACTAAAACCCCCAATGAATGGAAGGTGTTCAGTTCAGTTCAGTTACTCAGTCGTGTCCGACTCTTGGCGACCCCATGGACTGCAGAACACGAGGCCTCCCTGTTCATCACCAACTCCCATAGTTTACTCAAACTCATGTCCATGGAGTTGGTGATGCCATCCAACCCTCTCATCCTCTGTCGTCCCCCTCTCTTTCCGCCTTCAATCTTTCCCAGCATCAGGGTCTTTTCCAATAAGTCAGTTCTTCGCATCAGGTGAACATCAGTCCTTCCAATGAATATTCAGGGTTGATGTCCTTTAGGATTGACTGGTTGGATCTCCTTGCAGTTCAAGGGACTCTCAAGAGTCGTCTCCAATCCTTTGGAACTTTTGGAAGGTGTTAGCATTCTTCATTCCAGAGAACACCACCTGAGGACCGATGAAAGGAGTACAGGCCCTGCACACACCCTAATCCTATTAGCAAGCCCACCCTTGGACTACTATAAAACTCCTCACCAAATCCCCATGGGCTGGGACATGCAGGTTTTCGAGGCAGCAGCCTGCTGTGTCCCCCTTTCCCTGGCAAAGCGATAAAGCTATCCTTTTTCTACTTCACCCAAAGCTCTGCCTCTGAGATTCGATTCAGCGCCAGTGCACAGAAACCCAGCTTTCAGCACCAGTGCTTTGCCCTGATAGGAATATGTTATTACTGACATTATTCACAGCTGCCCGAGCATGACAATGTTAACATGAAGACAGCTATTTAGCCTCTTTTATTGTGTTTTCAGGGGCTTCCCCAGTGGTACAGAATCCACCTGCAATGCAGGAAACTCAGGAGATGCAGGTTTGATCCCTGGGTTGGGAAGATTCCCTGGAGAAGGGCACGGCAACCCACTCCAGTATTCTTGCCTGGAGAATCCCATGGGCAGAGGAGCCTGGCAGGCTACAGTCTATAGTGTCACAGAGTCAGACAGAACTGAAGCAACCAAGCACACACACGCGCATTGTGTTTTTAAGTCCTCAACAGACAATGCACAATGCTATTACCTGGGGCAGAGCACACTCCCCCCACCCCCAATCATGGGTATGTCATTGCCTTGCAGTCATTCATATCTTTAGCAAGGATTCCTTAAGGACTTCCCTGGTGGTCCAGTGGTTAAGAATCTGCCTGCCAGTGCAGGAGACATGAAGATTCCACGCCATGGGGCAACTAAATCCGTGCACCAAAACTACGGTGCCCGAGCTTTACAGCCTGAGAGCTGCAACCACTAAAGCCTGGATGCTCTAGATCCCATGCTCTGCCACAAGAGAAGTCACCACAGTGTGAAGCCCACTCACCTAGAGAGTAGTCCCTCTCACTGCAACTAGAGAAAACCCCCACACAGCAAAGAAGACCCCATGCAGTCAAAAATAAAATAAACAAATAAATTAAAAAATTTTTTAAGACTTACTTTAATCTGCCCCTTGGAATAACAGCTGTCAGTCCCTGAACTCAACTTCCTGACAGGTCCTGTGCTAAGCATTTTACACACAGCCCTATATGTTTATTCTTCACAGCAGCCCTGCATAGAAAGTGTATTGTGTATCATCTTTATTTTACCATTGAGTTATGGAGGCTCAGAACACTTCCTTCCGCTGCCCAAGATCACAGATAGCCCCAAAGCAGAGAAGAACATGAATCCTAAATTCAAAGACCTGCTGCAACCGAAAATTCTCCAAAGGGATGAGATTTAAGGATGAGGTGAAGCATGGCACACAATCAAGGAAAGAAGATTCCAGTGAGGACTGCTGATAAAATACTCTCCAAACAACAAACACACAAATGTGCCCTGATGTGTAGCCTCAGCCGATTTCCCTGGTATAAACACTTCCATCAAGGTGGCTGTCACTGCACACAGGTAAGGATGGGCCAAGAGGGGTAGACTGGCTCCCATGGTAAGGCTGGCTCCATGCGCCCTGGATTCAGCAGTGGGGCCTTTGGACACTCAGAGTGTTATGCAGGGACTGGAACTGGGGCCATGGAGAAGAGCCTCTGGAGGTGAGTGCTGCAGAAAAAGAGGGAGGAGGGGGTGGGGACCACCTCATTTCTACCACTATTTCATAACAGCCCATAGGAACTCCAGCAAACTTCAGTGCCCCAGGTCACCAATGTCCATCCAGGTCACACAAGATGCTCTGGTCTGAACCCTTGTGTCCCCCTAAAATTCACTTGCTGAAATCCTAATGCCCATGAGATTAGGAAGTGGGATTAGGCATCAGGAGGTGGGGCCTTTGGAAGGTGCTTAGGTCATGGGGGTGCACCTTCAGGAATGGGGTTACTGCCCTTACATACAGGACCCCAGAGAGATTCCTTGCCCTTCTGCCAAGTGTGGTTAGAGTAAAAAGGACGGCTGTCTATGAGAAGCAGGTAGTCAGAAGATATCAAGTCTGCACCTTGATCCTGGCCTTTCCAGCACCCAGAATTGATAGGAAGAAATTTCTGTTGATTGTAAGCCACCTCACTGATGGCATTTTGTGATAGTAACTCAGATGGACCAGGACACAGGGCTCGCCCCTCTAGTCTGTTACACATGAGGCAGCCAGAGGGGGCTTTACAACCCCATCCGAGGACCCTGCCTGCTTAAATGCTGCCCTACAGGAAGACTCCGCCTCCTCCCTGGCCATCAGGGCCCTGAATCCTGCCCCACTCTCTGCCTGGTGCTTCTTGCTGCTCCCTCCAGGCCCCTGCACCTCCAGCTGCAGACTTCTCTAAGGAGTGAGCTTCCTGTGCCCTGACCTGACCCTAGGAGTTCCTCATCACTTGCTGGGAAAGTCTTCCCTGAACTGAGGTCAATCAGTTCCTCCTTTGAGCTTCTTGCACAGTATCAAGCGCACAGGGGTCTTCTTTAGATATTTTTTTAAGAGAGAGGTTCTTTCTGGGGAAAGGAGATGTTTGGCCTAGAAACTAAGATGCGATCAAGTATGTAAAGATCTGAATAAATGTTTTCTGGATGAAGGGACAATGGAAATCACTCAAGAGAGAACAACCATCCGTGAACCCTCTGCCAAACGTGAGTTCTCTTCATAAGCAGGACCTGGCCACACCTGTGCACAGCAGTGCTTAGTGAGGGTCTGATGAAGTGAAGTGGGCAGACCGGCCTCACTGCCCGCTGTAGACACAAGGCTGTGACCTGCACCAGCTTTCCCGGGGCCTGCTGATCTCACAGGGCCTTTTCACTTCTTTCAGACGCTGGTCCTGCCCAGCCTCTTATCATGAGCAGTTTTCCAACAGACAGAAAATGAGAGACACTACTGCAACAAATTGGCAGAAGTGGAAAAGAAGGCGAAGCTTAGGCAGACAAGGGTGTGGCCAAGGGTGTTATCTTTTTGGGGGGTGGGGGGGGCTCTTTTTCTGTTTCTTTGGCTGCGCTGGGACTTTGTTAGAGCACAAGGGATCTTTAGTTGCTGCATATGGGATCTAGTTCCCGGATCAGGGATTGATCTCCCTGCACTGGGAATGCAGAGTCTTAACCACTGGACCACAAGGGAAGTCCCTGGTGTGGTCATTTCTGAGATCAGGTGCTTCTAAGAGTGTGGGCATCTAGAAGTGAATTTCCTGAGGCTACTGAGTC
>NW_024070186.1:153279350-153367178 GCF_014754425.2 Oryx dammah | reverse complement strand
GTGAGTGTGAGTCTGGGTGTGTGTTTGAATGAATTACTGCATTGTGATGGCAGCGCAAAATTTTCCAAAATTTCATCCCTGACCGTTGGCTAAATGTTGCTAGCACACTGCTGTCTTTCCAACAAGTTTTTCAAGTATTACCAGGAACCTGTAATTACCTACGCTTCTCTCAGGCCCTCCATGCCTGGAGGTGTGACCTCCTCACAGAACAGCAATTATTTTGGGACTGCAACGGGTTAACCACAAAACTGGTGTGCGTTAGAAAGGGGAGAAGTCAGTGGAGAAAGGTGCAAGAATCAGCATGGAAGAGGCTGGAGACTTCCCTGGAGGTCCAGTGATTAACACTCCAAGTTCCCACTGCAGGGGGTGCAGGTTCAATCCCTGGTTGGGGAACTGAGATCTCACACGCTGCATACAATGGCCGGGAAAAAAAAAAAAAAGGATAGAAAAGGTCGCTCCCACCCAGCCCTCTTGTTTCTCTCAGGAAAGATGCTGCTTCAGGATGGCCCACTGAGGACGAGAGTGGGAGGAAGCCGGCTCGTAAAGATCTATCGCTGTGGGCTCAGGTGGTAGTTGTGCCATCGGCCACCCCAGAAGGATAAGCCGCCCCGCAGCTGAGGGGGTGGGGGAGCCTCATAACACACCCTCCCCTGAAAAGGAGAACCAGCTCCCCATTTTTTGGGAAAAGCAACTGCAGTCTCTTGATGCCCAGTACCTTTAGCATCAGTACCACTGAGTTTTACATACGAGGAAGGATTTTTTTAAAAAACTCAGGGGTGGGCTTCCCTGGGGGTCCAGTGGCTAAGAATCTGGCTGCCAGAGCAGGGGACACGGGTTTGATCCCTGGCTCTGGGAGGATCCCACATCTCGCACAGTAACTGAGCTCAGGTGCCATGACTACTGAGCCTGTGCTCTGAAGCCTACAAGCTGTAACCGCCGCGCCCACGTGCCACAGCTACCGAACCCTGAGTGCCCTAGAGCCCGTGCTCTGCAACAAGGAGGCCACTGCAGTGAGAAGCCGGCGCCCTGTTCCCCTCAACCAGAGAAAGCCTGCGTGCAGCAAGAAAAAGCCCGCATGCGGTAACGAGGACCCCAGCACAGCCAAATCACTAGATAAACAAGAGACTTAAAAAGAGAAAAGCTCAGGGGCTTGCAAGAACGTACACAGGTAAGTGTGCACGCACACGAGGCTGGGACCCCGGCATGTCTATTAATAAGCGTTTCAAAGCTGGACGAATGCCAACTGGTCCACTGGCGGAGCACTTTCATCAGGCTATGAATGAAACCGAAAACCCACACCCCCACACACTCTGTCCCCCTCGGCAGTTACTTACTAGGTTGGCATTTAAAGGAGACCAGGAGGTATTTACTGCTTCCTGGACAAAGGTCAGGTCCAAAAACACGGCTATTGACCAGGAGGTGGCAGGCCCGCTGGTTCTGACACTCGTCCAGCACCTTCTAAAAGGAGAGGGTAGAAAAGGGACAGGCTTGAGAACCACACGCAGCGTCTGCGGGACCCCACGCCTGGGCTGCTCTGGAGGGACAGGCACCTGCCTGCCTGGCCTGGGGCTCCCATTTAAAGACTTCACACTGGTATCAGCTGAGTTTAAGACAGAAGCCCCCACACGGGGCTGGTCGGATCGGCTCCCGGTCTCCCCATCGCTCTTTACCAAAGAATATCTGTTCCAACAGCGCCAGGTCTCCCACAGAAAACCAGTCTCCAATTAGCCTTGCCTGGCACCACTACTGAAGTTCTGGCAAATGAGTGACATCGTGGAGGCTCCTGGGGACATAAGCCATATCAAGGTAGAGGGTGGACTGGAAGAAACACAGACGTCCACCCCTACGCACCACTGCTGTGTGAAGCAACCACAGCTACGCATCCTTAGGAGCACCCAACACGGGTCACAGGAACGTCAGCATTTGGAAGGCTCCTGGGCTTCCCTGGCCTCTACCCTGGCTCGGGTGGTAAAAGAATCCACCTGCAAGGCAGGAGACCCGGGTTCGATCCCTGGGTTGGGAAGATCCCCTGGGGAAGGGAATGGCTACTCACTCCAGTATTCTTGCCTGGAGAATCCCATGGACAGAGGAGTCCGGAGGGCCACAGTCCGTTGAATCACAAAGAGACAGACACGACTGAGCGACTAACTCTTTCCCTTTCAGTTTTTGGAAACCCCGACCCAAATGCAGGTCAACACATGAAAATTAAAAAAGTTGATCCTTATCCTCACCAACCTCAAGGACACAGGACCCACCCACTTCTGGGCGGTATCCCACCCAGCGGAACACTCAGGCTTTCTGTTGCGCCTCTGGCTTTAAACGCTTTCCTTCAAGCCTCTCCTGACCTTTCCCAGGCTGATCACACCTTTGTGAGTGAGTCTGCTCTGGGCAAGCTCGGGGACCACCCACCACTGGGTCTCAGGTAGGCCCCCATCCCACTGCTGCCCTCTCAGTTCCCACATGGATCAGGACCCCCTCATCATGAACACAGGTGATGTTTTCCTCTACGCCAAGAACAGGAAAAACGCTCCCAAGAATCTACTTATTCCTGTTGGACTGAATTTGGTGCCAATTCACAAGCCTGTCTGGAGTCACCGTGTTGTGATAGTCGCCCATGGAGTATCTCCGTGAAGGATGTTGGCTCTACTGGTTATTCTCTGTCACCTTAGGGCCCTCACAGTTGTGCATAAAATCAGGAAAAATGCCCAGGGAAACCCCCCAAGGACCCCCAAAGGATGGTGCATATTCCTTGGCTGAGGGAATCATCAGCCCTTGCAAGGCTCCTTGTGTTACAACCACGGGACCCAAGGCAGCGCTCTTTCCAAAGTGTGTCAGAGCTGAGAGGTGCAGGGAGGGGACTTCCTGTAGCCATTTGATGGGCAGGTGTCACCCTCCCTCTGAGGAAGCCCCTTGCGTCAGCTCTCAAACACAGGTTAAAAGAGGAAAGAATCTCTTAACCTCTGGAGGAAAAAGAGCAGCGCGCAGGGATGCTTCTGGCAAAGCCCTCCGAACAACATCCGGACTGTGTTTACAAATGCTGAGTCGTCCGCCTGGTTACGGGAACATCCTCTTCCCTCAGGGTTGCCTGGCAGAGGCAGGCACCCAGATCGGAGGATGAGGCTGGTGCCCACGTGTGCCAATAGTTCATACCTCCCTGAAGTAGGCACTTCCGCCCTGGTGGCACTGGTCACCGTTCTGGGAAAGCCCAAGGGAAAGCCTGGCACCAGGCACGTGGGCATGGGCTGCTGGACTGAGGAATGGGGACATTCTCAGGGTGCGGGGAAGGGCTGGAGGGAAGGTGGGGCATGCAAGGAAAGGAACTGCTCATCTCCAGAAGAAACACGTTGTCTCTCCTCAGGGCATGGAAACCAGGGGATTCATTCAAACACATTTATGTGGTTTCTTGGTGGGTGTCTTCACCAGTCACGTGACCACCCGGATACGGCAGTGCTTGGCATGAAGCAGTAAGTAGTCCAGGCAACAGAAAAACCCTTCCATTATCACATTCGGTTTGCTTCTCCTCTTCCAGCCTTAGGGAGAGCTGCGCCGTGTAGAAGCTGATTCCATTTCTCCTCAGTCCTCTTCAGAAATTTACCGTTACTCTCATTTCTCACAACGGACAAAAATCAAGCTGACATCTAATTCACCAGCTACTCTAACCACCTTGACATCAACGGATTCATAGGGAACTTCGGAGGCATTAAAAAAAAAAAATCCAAACCCAAGTGACTCCATAACGTTGGCCAACTAGTTATAGATGTTGAGGGGGCCAGGAAAGCAGGATGGAGGTTGTTTGGGTAACTGAAAGCAAGAATAGTTGAAAGTCATCATGGATACTGGGGTTGGCCAAAAGAGTTCTTTTGGGTGTTCTGTACGCTGTTACAGAATACATTAGTTTTGACCTCCTCGTAGACCAAGTATTTCCCCAATGCCAATCGAAAAAAGAATGAGTCAGCTCCACACCTCCACCCCCAATTCCTGGTATTATCAAGAGTAAACCAGCAAAGACTGCTCAACATAGATCCAAACAGTAAACCAGCAGAGACTGCTCAACATAGATCCAAACCAGAATAACATGATTATCTACAACTGGAGAAGCAAACCATAAAAAATAACAAAGATAATTATTGATATTCCTCTTCCTTGAGTGCATTCTCTGAGAATCTGACCATGACCTCTGATGTCTGCCTTGCGGTTTCTACTAAAGCAGGCGTGGCCTTTCCTTGTCTCCTGGGGGTGGGGTGAGGGGTGGAGGGGCTGATGAGAGATGTTAAGCCTCAAGGTTGAAACTCAGCATAATGGTAGCTTTACTGCATTTAGCTTTATTGCAGGGAGCAGCGTGCCTTTGAATAAATTCATTCTGCAAGTGTATTAAGGGAGAGCTCCAGTAAGCAGGCATTCTGTATAGACTGAGAAGCAAAGACTAGCTCACTTGCAAATTTGTGATCTGTCTACACCGAGATTTTCAGGGATCAGATTTGCTTGGAGTGAACTGTGGAATCACAAGTATATACGCAGAGAGAGGGACAGAGAGGCAGAGGCAGAGAATGAGAAAACCATTTTGTCATCTTAGAACATCTTAGGAAAGGCAATACCTGCAGTGTGGTGGGCACCACACAGGTTAGGCTGTCTTCCCTCTGGGAGGCAGGCTGCTGCGGACTACACTTTTGGTAATCTTGCCCATAAAATGCCGACTGGACACTTATCGTGGAATGCCGAGGACACTGCAGATTCAAATGGTCCCCGTCACAGGCATAGGCGGTGTGGTTTTGCAGGAGTTTGGTTAGGTAACCTGGAAAATATTCAGCTGGGTTACAAGGGGTACAGGAGTTCACCGCTCCTTCATGGATTTCGGAGCGGGAGGACCTCGGCTCCCCTGGCGCGGGGGCTGGGCAGTGCGGAAGGTGTGGGCGGGGCTTCCTCCGCTGTGGGCGGGGCTTCCTCCCCAGCTCCCCGGGACAGGACATCAGACAGAGCTGGCGGCCGAAAGGGAGCCGATGCTGGCTTTTCTGTCTGGGCTGGAGCCCTTGGTCTGGGCTGGCCCGTGGCAAGGCTCCGAGACTGTGTTCCCTCCAGGAAGCACTGAAGGGCTGGCCAGGAGGCAAGAAGTCCTGAAGCATCTCTATAAAGTAGGAAGAAACGGCGAGTAGGTGTCCCTGGGGCATGTAAATGCCTGTCTTGAGGGGGACTTGGCTTCTCTGATCTCCCACTAGCTGGGCCAGGCCTTCCTGGAGCAAGAGGATGCCCGTTTTATTTTAGGAAACCAGTCCTGGGCCTGCCTCCGTCCTGGAGAAGAGAGCAAGGCAGGCATCCTGCCTAGGGTAAAGGACTTCTCTGAAGGGAGGGGAGAGAGGATGGTAGGGCGGAGAGAGGATGGTAGGGCTCGGTTATGGGTCCAGCAGTGTCTCCCCTCAAATTGACCTTCACCAGGAACCTCAGCGTGTGACCTTATTTGGACACAGGGTCATGGCAGATTAATTAGTGAAGCTGAGATCAGGAGTGAGAAGGTCTCTGAATCCTATGTGACTGCTGTCCTGACGAGAAGAGAGGAAACACAGGGCGGCAGTCATGTAAAGACTACAGTGATGTCTCTGCAAGCCAAGAACCTCCAGGGTGGTCAGGAGCCAGTGGGAGCTGGAAGACAGTAGGAAAGATTCTTTTTTTTTTTTTAGTTAAAAAAAAAAAATATATATATATATGTGTGTGTGTGTGTGTGTGTGTGTGTGTGTTTGGCTGTGATGCACAGTCTGTGGGATCTTAGTTCCCTGACCAGGGATGGAACCTGTGTCACCCACAATGGAAGCTCAGAGTCTTAACCCCTGGACCACCAGGGAAGTCCCAGAAAAGATTCTTCTTGAGAAACTTTGAAGACAGCACGACCCTGCTGACACCTGATCTAGACTTCTGGCTTCCAGAACTGTGAGAGAATGTATTTCTGCTGTTTTCAGTCATCCAAGTTCACAGTTGTTACAGCAGCCCCAGGAGTCTTGTACTGGCTCCCTGTCACCGCACCTCCAGCGAGGCTGGCTGAGTCGAAAAGGCCTTGGGCTCGGAGGAGCTGTGGACGGCCTGGCAGGCACCAGCGGCCTGGATGTTTTCTCAGAAAGGAGGAAGGAAGGTTCATCTGAGATGCAGATTCCTTTCCTCCTTCTCACACCTCACGAGGTCAATCGCGAGGCGGCTGGGAGGGAAGCCAGGGACTTTCTGGGGAGGTGTGTGGGAGACGGTTTGGCAGCGTCAGCCTTCGAGGGGAGGAGGGGGTGTGGAGGAAGGCAGCCTCCAAGTGCCCCAGTCCCCACAGGGATGGGCCATGCTCGAGCTATTCCTGCCTGGGTTTAAAAATCCTCTCTGAACCGTAATGCTTGACAAAAGGCGCCTCGTCCAGCTCCCTGGGCTCCCCTGACGGTCACCGAGAAGGGACTCAGATGCTCTGCCCTAGATGGGGCTCACCTGCCAAAGCACACCTGCCCAGTGTGAAAGCGAAGACTGGGCGCCCTCACCAGTACTCTGCATTCAGACCTTAGGCGTCCGGCTGTAATTCCTTTTTTCCTTCCCACCCACAACCACCACTATAAGATCGGCCAAGGAATCAGCCACCCCGAATTAACTTCGCCCTGGAGAATCCCAGGGACGGGGGAAGCCGGTGGGCTGCCGTCTATGGGGTCGCACAGAATCGGACACGACTGAAGCGACTTAGCAGCAGTAGAGAAGTAAAGTCTAGCTTTGAGCAGCAAAACTGCCATTAAGCAGCAGGCCTGTGAATCAGGTGACATTAGTGGTAAGGAACCCGCTTGCCAATGCAGTAGATGTAAGAGACGTGGATTTGACCCCTGGGTCCAGAAGATCCCCTGGAGGAGGGCATGGCAACCCACTCCCGTATCCTTGTCTGGAGAATCCCATGGACAGAGGAGCCTAGTGGGCTGCGGTCCATAGGATCACAAAGAGTTGGCCACGACTGAAGTGACTTAGCGCGTGCATTGTGAGTCAGGACCCTGCTTGTTGGGATGTTGTTGCTTATAAGGTGAACCCCTCGGGGCACTGAGAGGGACCAGACAGAGATCCCTTGGTGGTCCTGGGGCCCCAGGTCAGTGTCATCCTGTAGGGTGCACAGGTGGGCCCTGATGAAGCCATGATTTATGCAAGATTCTCTATGGGGTCTTAGGATCCGGGGAACTCAGGGTGGCTCTGAGGCTGCCCACAGGCTGCTACCCACCCTGAAGCTTTCCAGGCTGGTACTCTCGTCCTTGGGTCCCATCAGCTTTGTTAATAAAATGTTCTTGTCCATCATACCCCAACCTTCATGGGGATGCTCAGCTGGCTGAAATCTTAAATCAGTTCTGGGAGCAGGACCTCAGCTTAGTGTTTATGGTCTGTTCGAAAGGCCATGTGTTACTCTGGCTAAATGATGTTAAGGCCCTGGGACAGATGGAGCCACAAGACCAAAGGGGCCTGACTCCCAGACTGATGAAGTGAATTGCTGCCTGCTGCACAGACTGTCACGTGAGTGAGGAAGAAAGTTCTGCTGTGTTCGGACTATCACCTTTCATCACCCAATTTGTCATGTGTTAATAGGTTGTCTTCAGGAAACAAACTCGATCTCCGTGGGACTGTTTGCATCAAAATACAACCAGATGCACAGCAGTGACCAGAGCCTCCCTGCTACGATCTTCATATCCTGAGAGTGATGTTCTGGAGACAGAAGCTCGATGCACAGAACTGATTAACTGGAGGTCTTTCCGGCCCTTTTGCACTTTGAGGAGAGAGGGGAGCCTCCTTCCCGACACAGCAGTTCTGACAGTCTACAAGTTCAGCAGGAAAACTTGCTCTAGGCTCGGTCTAATTCCTTCTTCAGAAACCTAGGCTTAAGTCCAGCAATGGAATATTATTCATTCCTTGACTGCAAAGAGATCGAACCAGTCAACCCTAAAGGAAAGCATCCCTGAATATTCACTGGAAGGACTGACACTGAAGCTGAAGCTCCAATACTTTGGCCACCTGATGTGAAGATTGACTCACTGGAAAAGACCCTGATGCTGGAAAAGATTGAAGGCAGGAGGAGAAGAGGGCGGCAGACGATGAGATGGTTGGATGGCATCACTGATTCAATGCACATAAGCTTGAGCAAACTCTGGGAGATAGTGGAGGACAGAGGAATTTGTGTGCTGCAGTCTATGGGGTCACAAAGAATCAGACATGACTTAGTGACTGAACACAACAAAAAATGAAATGAGTTATGAAGCCACAAAAGACATGGAGGAAATAAGATGTATGATTAGGTGAAAGAAGGTGAAATAAGATGTATGATTAGGTGAAAGAAGGTGAAATAAGATGTATGATTAGGTGAAAGAAGCCCATTTGAAAAGGCTCCATACTGCATGATTCCAACTATATGTCATTCAGGAAAAGGTCAAACTATGGAGACAGTGAAAATACAAGTGGTTGCCAGAGGTTCGCAGGGGAGAGAGGGATGAATAGGTGGAGCACAGAGGAACTGTAGGGCGATGAAACCACCAAACCTGGCCCAGCATTAAGAGAGAAACTCAGTATGAACCACGGACCCTGGGTGGCAATCTGGAGTCACAGCAGGTTCCCTGGTTGTGACAGTGTACCGCTGGCGCAGCGTGTGTGGGATAGTGGGGGAAGCCGTGGGTGAAATCCCTGAACTTTCTGCTCAGTTTCGCTGTGAACCTAAGCCTTCTCAGAAAGAAAGTCTATTTAAAAGGGAGAAATAATCTGGACTTCCCTGGTGGTCCACTGGTTAAGACTCTGCCCTTCCAATGCAGGGGGAACAGGTTTGAGTCCTGGTCAGGGAAGTGAGATCCCACTTGCCGTTCGGTGTGGTCAAAAGAATTTTTAAAACTTTAAAATAAGATAATATAAAACATTTGTATGCAGTTTAAAAAAAAAAGGAAAAAGTTTTAAAACCACCCATGCATCCCCAGGCTAGTATGACCTAGGGGAAGAGAGGGTTAGGTGACAGGGAGGGGACATGAGGGGGAGTGTATGTGAGCTGGCAGAGCTCTTTCTTTCCTTGAAGGGCGGCTGCGCATTTCACTGTGTCCAAGTCCACTGGCTGTGCACTCAGGATCTGTGCAAGCGTTTGTTGGGAGATAAATGTTTGTTTAAAAACCCTTTACCTGCAGCTTCGTGACCAATACTTTATACTAATAAAGAAAGTCCAGGAAAAGCCCTTAAAACTATCCTCTGCCTCTGTCTCTAACTCTGCTTGGTGGTGTTTAGTTGCTCAGTCGTATCCCCCTCTTTGTGACCCATGGGCTGCAGCCTGCCAGGCTCCTCTGTCCATGGGATTTTCCAGGCAAGAGTACTGGAGTGGGCTGCCCTTTCCTTCTCCAGGGGATCTTCCCGACCCAAGGATCGACTAAACCCACATCTCCTGCACTGGCAGGCGGACTCTTTGCCTCTGAGCCACCTGGGAAGCCCAGCTCTGTGCTTACCATGATGCAAACCTGTGGTCTGTAATTTAAGACTCTGCATGACATTATCCACCTGAAAGGAGAACCCTGAGCTGATGGTCTAACAGTTCTTGAGTCAGAGATTCCCTTATGAAAGTTAATAAGTGGAAATCTAGGAAACGCTCGTGAGGACCGGCCATCGGCCTGCCCACATTAGGGCCCCCAGAGGTGCTTTCTATGCCCCATTCTGATTGGCTGTGTCAGAAGCTGCTAAGAAATCAAAAGAAGGACAGTTAGAACTACTGCTGCTGTCAGCAACATGGATGTCATCAAGGACCACTTTGAGGGGCATTTGGGATGGTGAGTGGGTAATGGGAGCCTGTTTAGAAAAGGTTGAACGTGAGCAGAAGTTAAGAAAATGGGGACTTCCCTGGTGGTCCAGTGGTTAAGAATCTGCCCCGCAATGCAGAGGATGTGGGTTCAATCCCTGGTTGGAGAACTAAGATCCTACATGCCACAATGCAACTAAGTCCAGGCACCACAACTCGTGAACCCAGGAGCTGCAACTAGAGAATCCGGAGGCCACAACGAAAGATCCTGCATGCTATAACTAAGACCCCACACAACCAAATGAATAAATAAAAAATAAGCAAATGGCTCACCTGGTAGACAGAAGAATCCCCCGCAAATGTCCACAGGGACCAGTCCCCAGAATCTATAAATATGTTACTTTACATCACAAAAGGGCTTTTGCAGTTACGATTAATTTAAAGATCTTGAGATGGCAAGACACCTTGGATGATCTGGGAGACACCAATATAATTCAAAGGTCCTTATAAGACAGAGGCAAGAAGATCAGAGTCAGAGGAAGGAGGTGTAGCCACAGAACTAGAGGTTCTGCCATGAGCCAAAAATGCAGACGGTATTTAGAAATTGGGAAAGACAAGGAAACAGATGGTACCCTGAATTCCCCCAAAAGAACACAGCTTTGTCAACACCTTGATTTTAGACTTCTGACCTCCAGAACTGTAAGAGAATCAGTTTATGCTGGGTGAAAATGAGAGCAGCCACAGGAAACTACGAATTTGTACCGATGACCCTTATAATGACTTGGTGAAGATGAGGAGAGAAATAAGGCTTAGTCATAAGGACTGATGACCAGGGAGAGATCTTTCAATAATTACGACGGGGTTGAGGTTGGGAGAGAACCTATGTATGTCCGTGTGTGTGTGTATAAATACAAAGGCACAGGAGTCCGAGGTCATATTTAAACTACATTTCTCACTGTGGGTTAGGATCAGACAAATTTCAAAGGGGGTGTTGGCAAGAGAGAGCTGGAAATGATGAACTGTGGGCTCCAAGCTAAATATAGGTAAGGTGGGACTTCCCTGGAGGTCCAATGGTTAAGCATCTGTCTGCCAATGCAGGGGACGTGGGTTCGATCCCTAGTCCGGGAAGATCACGCATGCTGCAGGTCTACTAAGCCCATGTGTCGGAACTACTGAAATCCGAGCACCTGGAGCTTATGTTCCACAACAAGAGAGGTCACCACAATAGGGAGCTGAGAGCAGCCCCCACTCACCACAACTCGAGAAAAGCCCGCTTGGAACCTTGAAGATCCAGTGCAGCCAGAAATAAATCAATAAGTACATTTTAAAGAAATAAATAAATACAGGGAAAGAGGCAGTCACAGGAGAGGACCAAGGGCACAGAGGTCTGCTGAGATCCATCAGATCCACAGGCAGTCATACCAGCAAGCCGGAGAGGGAGGACCCCACGGCCCAAAGTTGCTTGATCAGATTTCAAGGTGGAGCAGCTACAAGTGATGGAAATGGACATGGCGGAGGGTGTAAGAAGTCAGTGCAGGAAGAGGTTCTTGGGAAAGAGGACCCCAGGAGCTGGGAAGATGCCCTCTGGATCAGCTATCTCACAGGATAAAGGTGGGAACTGTGGGGGAGCCGAGTCCACTGCCAAGGCTGACCTTGAACGAAGTGCAGAGAGCAGACGACTTGCTCCCAACCTAAAGCCCCTTCCAGCACGCAATCACCCTCCCCACTGAGCATGCCCACCCTTTCCAGTGTGTTGGGCTGAGTCAGCACATCACTGAGCACCTTCATTCAGGATGGGCCTCCAAGGTGGCCCTAGGGATATAAAGGACCCACCCACCAATGGAGGAGACGCAGGAGACGCAGCTTCGATCCCTGGGTTGGGAAGATCCTGTAGAGGAGGAGATGGCAGGCCACTCCAGCATTCTAGCCTGGAGAATCCCCATGGACAGAGGAGACTTGCGGGGCCCATCGGGTCACAAAGAGTCAGACACTACTGAAGCGACTTAGCTCGCATGCCATTCAGGATGCACCAATGAAACCCACAGGCAGGGTGGCTTACGAACGATGGAATTCACTTCTCACAGTTCTGGGCGCTGGAAGTCCAAGATCAAGGGACCAAGACAGTCACGTGCTGGTGAGAGCCCTCTTCCTGGTTCACAGATGGCCTCTTCTCACTGTGGAAGGGCCAGGGGAACTCTATGGGTCTCTTCCTTAAGAGAGTCATGGGATTAGTGAATCCCATTCACAAAGGCTGGGAAAGATTGAAGGCAAAGGAAGAAAGGGGTGACAGAGGATGAGATGGTTGGATAGCGTCACCGCCCCAATGGACATGAACTTTGGCAAACTCTGGGAGACAGTGAGGGCTGCAGTCCATGTGGTCCTAAAGACTGGGACACAACTTAGCAACTAAACGGCCCTTCATGAAGGCTCCGCCCTCAGGACTTAAGCTCCACCCTTGGCCCCACCTCTTAATACCTTCCCTTTGGGAGTTAGGATTTCAATATGTTGGAGTGGGGGTGGGGCAGGGGGCTGGGGAATACACACATATTCAGACCATAGCACTTAGCTTCCCCCATACCTCGGTTTCTTGGCTGGGATCCTTTTTTAAAAATTAATATAACAATCTAATTTTATTTAATTTGTTTTCTTTCTTTTGTCCCCCCACATGGCATGTGGGATATTAATTTTCTGACCAGGGATCAGATCCGTGCCCCCTGGATTAGAAGCACAGAGTTTTAACTACTGGACTGCCAGGGAAGCCCCCAGATGGGATCCTTTTTAAAGATGCAGCTTTTGTTAAGAGTTCTCTCTGGATCAAATGCTCCATCACGTTGGGTCAGTCAAAAATGCTTTATGTGTTAATACTCTCAGCCAGCGTTTTCACTGTCTGATTGCCTATTTGTGGGCAAATATTTACTACTCTGAAAGAAGGCAAAAGTGCACACTCTGTTAAGAAATCGCTCCTCGGAATCTGAAATGGCCTGGAAATGCTCCATTGACCCTTGTTTAAACTGGGGGAGAGGTAGCATTGGGAAGGTGTTGGCTCTCTTCCCTGGTGAACCCTCCACTGTGTATCAGCAGAAATTCCTACAGCCCCGGCCACGGCTCACACCTTCCACAAAGGCACATCCAGAGAGGCTTCAGCTGGGCAAATCATAGAGGAGTTTAGATAAAGCCTTTGATGTTTTCCTGTTGCTAAAGGTGGGTGAGAGGTTCATGGGAAAGAACCCCTAAGAGCAACAGAAGCTTTTCTCCATGTTCAGAAAGACCCAGGGAAGACAGTCTTGGAATCATCATGCCCAGTGCATTTCCAAGGAAAAAACCCATTTATACACAAATAATCCAGGGAGCCCTGAAGGATCAAAGAATCAGGGAGCCAGGGTGGGTGGGGCGGTGGGGGGAGCGGGGAGACAACGTGTTCTATGGAAGGAGCAGGTGTTACTCTGGAGGGAGAGAAGGGTCTATCCAAATTAAGGCTTCCCAGGTGGTGCAGTGGTAAAGAACCCACCTGCCAATGCAGGAGATGCGGGTTCGATCCCTGGGTCAGGAAGATCCCCTGGAGGAGGAAATGGCAACCCGCTCCAGTATTCCTGCCTGGGAAATCCCATGGACAGAGGAACCTGGTGGGCTGCTTTCCACGGGATTGCAAGAGTCAGACACAACTGAGCGAGCACGCACCCAAAATTAATCTTGGAACATACCCGTTAAACCAAGGCAAACTGTTCTTGCCCTTCAGGACTTCTCTGAATCACAGAGACCCCTCTGTGTGCTGGGATGTGAGGACGGACATACAGGTGGAGTCTCACCCACATATTTGATCAGTTCCCCCCTGGCCCCCATTAGCATCTGAGGGTTACTGTTAAGCACATCATTCTGAAGGGAATACATACTGCGTCTGTAGTGGTCAGAGTTACATGGTCAGAGCTAAGAGGTGCATCTAACTTGGATGGTTTCAGAAGGCATTTCAGAATCCCATACAGCTGGAACATCCTCATCCTGAAGCAGGGGGATGGGCAGGGAGGAAGTGGGAGGAGCACAGAGGACTAAAAGCCCTGAGGCCAGGGTTCAACCTGGGATTACAGTGTGTGACTGTGACCATCACCTCTCAGAATTGGTGGGGACAGTATCTTCCATCACCCGTAAACCACTGCCTGACACTAAGGTATTGCTATCATAAAGTAAATCTTTTTAAGATTTTTTTTCTGTGTGTGTATAGACCATTTTTTAATTCTTTATTGAATCTGTTACAATATTGTCTCTGTTTTATATTTTGGCTCTTTGGCCACAAGACATATGGGTTCTCAGGAATCCAACCAGGGGTTGAAACCACACCCCCTGCAGCAGAAGGCAAAGTCCTAACCACCGGACCACCAGGGGAGTGAGTCCCTCCCACACGGTCAATCTTGAAGAACATCGATTTACTCAGCGCTCTCATTGATCCGATGCAAATCACAAGCCTAGCCAGCCCTCTCTGCTCTGAGCCCCAGTGATTGGATGGTCAACTCAAAAACAAGCACACAGCCCCAGTAGCAGCCATCACGCAATGTCCAGAAATGTCAGCAATGTCACTTGCTGAGCTTGGAAGGAAAAGAAAATTTTCCTCACTTCTTTCCTTCTCCTCTTTCCTTCTTGTTCTTTCTCTTTTTCACTTCTTTTAAATAAATAAGGTTTAAGAAGCCACTAATATTTAGTGGCTCAGTGGTAAAGAATCCTTCTGCCGATGCAGGAGACGCGGGTCCAACCCTGGGTTGGGAAGATCTCCTGGAGGAGGAAATGACAACCCATTCCAGGATTCTTGCCTGGGAAATCCCATGGACAGAGGAGTCTGGTGGGCTACAGTCCATGGGGTTGCAAAGATTCAGACACGACTTAGTGACTGAGAACACACACAGTATTTAGAAGAGACCAAACATGCTCTAGATTCTTCCTCTTTTTTTCCCCCCTGCAGCCAGAAGCCCTCCACTAAAGTCCAAGTTTCCCAAGGGCTGAGGTTGCCTGAGTCAGCCCAAGCTCAGGATGTAAATACATCCCTCCCTGGCTGCACATCTGTATGCTCAAGTCCTCTAATCACCGGGGGCCAATTTCACAACCTTACTTCTGGGAAGAGAATGGAATTCAATTGTATTGTCCTTGTTCTTCCCACCCCTGACTTTCTTACAATAAAGCAGCACCCTGCAGTCCCTTAATGCTTTAGATAAGCGACTACACCCTTTTATTCACAAATATTCAAAGGTGTTTCTACATGTTTGAAGTTCTTTTCCAGAAAAGGGTATTTTTTTTTTTCTTTTCTGTAGGCGAGGGTGTTTAGAGAATTGGCTGGAGCAGGAGAAGGGGGCGGCCCACGTGGCTTTAGAGCAATGAGTCAGTGAGTCTGAGGACGCAGCAAAGGCCCCCAGTGGATAAAGGGCTCAGGGCTGGGCACCACACCCCCAAGAGTATTAAGATCAAAAAGCGAGTTTAGCCTTTAAGTCTCTTCTTCAGTGCCAGGTTTGGCTCAAAAAAGTTGACTCCAGAGTTTAATTAGGAGAACTAGAGATCGGACGTCTCCTAGATGTCTGAGAGGGAATCACAGAGACAGGGACGACCGAGGTAGCTACGCTGCTCTTAAGTGAGGCACTCAGATCCTGGTCCCAAAACAAAACAGCGGAGCGCAGAGGTGAAGTGAGAGTCTAGGCAGGGCAGAGACAATACAGTTCTTCCTGAGCACCGGGGAGAAGCAGGTTTTCCAGGTCTCCTGACGATACAGTGGGCCAATGCAAAGTCCCGGCTAATAGCAAGAGGGCAGAAATGAGGCTGGCGACTTAACTGCGGGGCACTGGAGACTCCTCATGTGATCCTCTACTCCCTCTGTATCGTCCGCCGTCACACATGGAAGACAAAGCAGACAAGAACCTGGGCCTCCCGGGTGGTCCGGTGCTTAAGAATCCACTTTTCAATGCAGGGGACACGAGTTCGATTCTTGGTTAGGGAATTAAGATCCCACCTGCTGCGGAGCAACTAAGCCCGTGTGCCACAACCACCGAGGCTTCCAGATGTAGCAAGTGAGCCCGCATGACGCAAGGGAGATCCTGAGTGCCACGACTGAGGCCCAGCACAAATAAAGAAACAAGTGCTTTTTAAAAACAAGTTTAAAAAGAGAGACAAGGACAAACTGTGAAGACCCAGAAGATGGGGAAAGCCCAAGACGGAAGGAACCGGGCGCCTGAACGACCACAGGGAGCACAGCCTCCCCGCCTGTCCAGTCCCACTAGACCACGGCATGAGCAGGAAAGAGGGCTTTATCCTCATTATCCCAGCAAGATTTGGCAGTTGTGTTGTGGGTTTCAGCAGCTAACCTACGCTGACTAATGCTCTGGCATTCTGTCACCTGGGACTTGTGTTAAGTAGGAAGCTGCTAAGTCTTTGAGGAGTATACCAAAACTTTCAGGGTTTTAGTGTTTATCTCATTGATTTGTGATGGTGCTGTTGACAACATTCCACATGACTTTCAATCCTCATTTAGGGGAATCATTGAGCTAAGGGCTTCCCTGGTGGCTCAGACTGGAAAGAATCTGCCTGCAATGCAGGGAGACCTGGGTTCGATCCCTGGGTCAGGAAGATGCCCTGGAGAAGGAATGGCTACCCACTCCAGTATTCTTGCCTGGAGAATTCTATGGACAGAGAAGACGTCGGGCTACAGTCCATGAGGTTGCAAAGAGTCAGACATGACTGAGCGGATAACACTTCCTTTGAGCTAAGACCTTGCTATCACTGAAGTGAGTTAAAGGATAAAACGCACTGTGTGCTGTGCTTAGTCGCTCAGTTGTGTCTGACTCTTTGCAGCCCCAGGCACAGCAGCCCACCAGGCTCCTCCGTCCAAGGGATTCTCCAGGCAAGAATACTGGAGTGGGTTGCCATTTCCTCCTCCAGGGGATCTTCCCAACCTAGGAATCAAACCTGCGTCTCTTGCATTGGCAGGCGGATTCTTTACTGTTGTGCCACCTGGGAAGCCCCAGAATTAAATTACTAAGGAGATAAAAAGGATTAGAGGTCTCATTGATTAGCCAACTAATCACCACTCTTCACAATGCCACTGACTTTTTGAAACTTTTAAAAAAACTTTCAGCGAAAGCGTGAAGCAGAGACTAAGTGGGCTTTTATGGAGTGCTCATTAAGCAGGCAAGTTTCCCGGTGCTGGTGAGTGTGGGAAGCAGATGGGACAGCGGACAGAGTGCTGCGGTGCCTCAGAGAGTGCTGGCCCCAGACAAAAGTGCCAAAGCACAGATGTGGAGGCACAGGCTGGGAGGGAGGGAATTGGGGCTTTGAGACCCCTCAGGCCCGGAGCTTTTCAGGGATGTTAAACCTAACTCCTTTACATCTCAGTGTCTCATCTGTAATACAGTGATGGACAGGCAAGTCTGGTGTGCAGTCCATGGCGTCACAAAGGGTCGGACATGACTGAGGAACTGAATTGAATTGAATTGATACCTACTTTAGGGGCTTCCCAGGTGGCGCTAGTGGTAAAGAATCTGTCTGCCAGTGCAGGCTAGACATAAAAGGGTTTGATCCCTGGGTCGGGAAGATCCCCTGGAGGAGGGCATGGCAACCCGCTCCAGTATTCTTGCCTGGAGAATCCCATGGACAGAGGAGCCTCGTGGGCTATAATCCGTAGGGTTGCACAGAGTCAGACACGACTGAAGTGACTTAGCATGGCAAGAGCAGCTTGCACAGTGACTGGGCATGCCAGTTTCATTCCCTGAGGGACAGCATGAGTGTACAAGGAAGAAGAGGCTGGAAGTCCAATCTCTATGGTAAAGGGAGCCCCAAAACAGGCAAAGACAAGCAGCCTGAAATCTGCTGCTTCCAAGCTTAGCCTGGGTTTGGTAGACATCTGGTAGCAGAGTAGATGATGGCTGTTTTCACATTCTATAAAACTGACCAAGAACAGGCTCATATTCACGATGAGGGTTATACCATTAATCATTTGTCCCCAGGTTTGAGGGTGCCATGGAAGCTTTTTTTATACACACGAGCACACTTCCAAAAAGAACTGGCTGAGTGCTAATTTGGAAACGTTTGCTGGCTTCTGATAAATTCCTTTGAACCTACAAATTTAGAAAATCCAGTTTTCTATCACTTTTTCAGCAAACTCAAACCATTACGTTCTCTTTGACAATAAAGCTGCTTGATTTTCTTCAGTTCAGTGACTCAGTCATGTCTGACTCTTTGTGACCCCATGGACTGCAGCACGCCAGGCTTCCCTGTCCATCACCAACTCCCAGAGCTTGCTCAAATTCATCGAGTCAGTGATGCCATCCAACCATCTCATCCTCTGTCGTCCCCTTCTCCTCCCACCTTCAATCTTCAATGCTTGATTTTCTTAAAACCAAATAAAAATACAAAATTTTTAAAAAGTTTTATTTCTTTATGGCTGTGCTGGGTCTTCCCTGTTGTGCATGGGCTTTTTTCTACTTGTGGGGAGCATGGGCTGCTCTCTTGTTGTGGCGCATGGCTTCTCATCGCAGTAGCTTCTCCTGTTGCAGAGGACAGACTCTAGGGCACAGGCTCAGCAGTTGTGACACAGGGGCTTAGCTGCTTTGAGGCATGTGAGATCTTACCAGAGCAGGGATCGAACCCACGTCTCCTGCAGTTGTAGGCGGATTCTTTACCACTGAGCCACCAGGAAAGCAAAAATATATATATATATATATATATATATATATATTTCTAAAGACACATAACCTACAAAATTTTCCATGCTTGCCATTGTTTCAAGAGCATATAAAGAAACCCCAAAGTGTATGTGATTAAAAATATCCTCAAATTTTGATCAATAATAATGGAGAAAATGGAAATTAGTTGCTAACATTTGACAAGAAAAGTGACAGCCCCCAGCTCTCTGTGACTTTTCTGCCCTGAGGAATGAACACTTTTTCATTTTCCACGAGTGCCCCGTGGCACCCAGGTTCCATTTACCCACTTCCCCTGGGCTTTGAATTCTCGTATTTAATTCTGGTTTCCAGCAATCACTCATTCAGTGATCTCTTATTTTGTTAGTTTTTCTCCCTACATCTCCTTTTTTCTCTGCTCACTGGCCCTCTGATTCACCAAACTGCATACTATCCCCATGTATATTCATACATATGAAGTGGGTTTTTCTGTGTATTTATACATATGGATCAGGTCCTTATGCCTAAGTATTTGTCTACATATGTCAATCCATTATATGGCTTTCAACTCCACTTAAACAAAAAAAAATCTAAAGTCCTTGTGAGATTGAGGCCTCCCTCCACTACCTATCTGACTTCACCCTTATTTACTTGGCTGTGCCGGGCCTTAGTTGTGGCACATGGGATCTTTAGCTGTGACATGTAAACTCTTAGCTGTGGCATGTGGAATCCAGTTCCCTGACCAGGGATCGAACCTTGGCATCCTACATTGGTAGCATGGAGTCTCAGCCGTTGAACCACCAGGAACGTCCCTGACCTCGTACTTATAACTCTCCCCCTCAGCTCTGGCCACTGTGGTCTTGTTTCTCAACACTGCCGTGTACACTCCCACCTCAGGACCTCTGCTTTGGCTGTTCTGTTCACCAGAAAGCTTCTTCCTTCTAATATCTCCTTTCCCCCTCCCTCCCTTCATCCTGCCCTTTGTGCAAAGGTGACCTTATCAGACAGGCTTCCCTGGCTGCTCTGAGAGGCAGGCACTACCTGCCCCTCCAGCCTTGATTCTGCTGCCTTCCACTCCATGCCCCTTCTTCATGGAAGTGGGAACACTGTTTTATTAATTGCTGTATTCCCAGAACCTAGAAAGAGTCTGACACAGAGTTGGAAGGCAATGGATAGTTTTTAAATGAGTGAGTGAGTAAGCCCAGCAGAGCAAGACCAGAGGAGAATGCCTGAGTAGTAAGTAGATTCTGATTAATCCTCACAGCGCTGACATCACCCAGTCCTCATAGATCTTACTAGGTAATTGTGCTGGCAACTTTGAAGATCTGTATTCCTAATGGAATGGGCCTTAACACGCCCACAAACAGGCTGTGAGCATCCCACCCAGGCAACCAGGTGCACTGGTGTGGTAAGACTAGTCCCTACCACATGCTCTCCTGAGTTTGACTTCAGTTCAGTTCAGTTTAATCATTCAGTTGTGTCTGACTCTTTGTGACCCCATGGACTGCAGCACTCCAGGCCTCCCTGTCCATCACCAACTCCCAGAGTTTACTCAAACTCATGTCCATCGCATTGGTGATGCCATCCAACCATCTCATCATCTTTCATCCCCTTCTCCTCCCACCTTCAATCTTTCCCAGCATCAGGGTCTTTTCAAATGAGTCAGCTCTTCACATCAGGTGGCCAAAGCATTGGAGTTTCAGCTTCAACATCAGTCCTTCCAATGAATATTCAGGACTGGTTTCCTTGATGATGGACTAGTTGGATCTCCTTCCGTTCCAAGGGACTCTCAAGAGTCTTCAACATCACAGTTCAAAAGCATCAATTCTTTGGTGCTCAGCTTTCTTTGTAGTCCAGCTCTCACATCCATACATGACGACTGGGAAAACCATAGCTTTGAAGACAGACCTTTGTTGGTAAAGTAATGTCCCTGCTTTTTAATATGCTGTCTAGGTTGGTCATCGCTTTTCTTCCAAGGAGCAAGCATCTTTTAATTTCATGGCTACAGTCACCATCTGCAGTGATTTTGGACCCCCAAAAGATAAAGTCTGTCACTGTTTCCATTGTTTCCCCACCTATTTGCCATGAAGTGTTGACCTAGTGTCATTCAAACACACCAACAAACCCCCTGTGACTTTTGTTATGTACTCCACCTTGACCTCCAGTGAAGACACTTGCCCACAGGTCCTCTCTCTCTGTCGACTCCCCACCTGCTTGGCTGAGCTGTTCCCTGGATGCTCCTCCCACATGGCCCCGTGTGGTGTACCACGTGTGTGTGCTGTGTGCCCAGTTGTGTCTAACTCTTTCACAACCCCGTGGACTGTAGCCCACCAGGCTCCTCTATCCGTGGGATTTTTCAGGCAAGAATCCTGGGATGGGTTGCCATTTTCTACTCCAGGGGATCTTCCCAACCCAGGGATTGAACCCAAGCCTCCTGCAAACCCTGCACCGGCAGGCAGATTCTTCACCACTAAGCCACCTTGGGAAGCCAGTGGTGCACTATGTCTCCCTCCTACAGGACCCATACGTGTAACCAATCCTTTAGCTTCAAGGAATTTCCAGGGCTATGTTGGTGTGATCCTTATAAAGCCCAGAAGGAGGACTTTCTCCACTGTTTATGACACAATAAAAATTTATATATATACATATATGCTTATATTGGGCTTCCCTGATAGCTCAGCTGGTAAAGAATCTGCCTGCAATGCAGGAGACCCCGGTTCAATTCCTGGGTCAGGAAACTCCCCTGGAGAAGGGATAGGCTACCCACTCCAGTGTTCTTGGGCTTCCCTTGTGGCTCAGATGGTACAGAATCCACCTGCAATGCAGGAAACCTGGGTTTGATCACTGAGTTGGAAGATCCCCTGGAGGAGGGCATGGCAAGCCACTCCAGTATTCTTGCTTAGAGAATTCTCATGGACAGAGGAGCCTGGCTGGCTCCAGTCCTTTGGGTCGTAAAGAGTCAGACGTGACTGAGCGACTAAGCATAGCACAACTGATGCATATATTATGGGTTTCACAGATGGCTCACTGGTAAAGAATCCGACTGCCAAGCAGGAGAAATCCCAGGTCAATCCCTGGGTCAGGAAGATCCCCTGGAGAAGGAAATGGCAACCCACTCCAGTATTCTTGCTTGGGAAATCCCATGGGCAGAGGAACCCAGCAGGCTATAGTCCATGTGGTCACAGAAGAGTTGGACACAACTGAGCGATTAAACCAGAACACCATCCATACGTTATACGTCTGTGCCTATGGATGTACACATATACAGACAGAGAAAGATAGGAAAGTGATTACTAATTGCTCTGAATGGGCTGTGTCACACTTGAATTACAGTCGTATGACAACACTCACTATTTTACTTTTGAACAATCTGCAGGAGCCTCGCTGTGCCTTTCTAACCAAAGATTTCACCTCCTACAAAAACGAACACTTCATTCAGTAACCAGGTACCCAACCCAGAAAGGTATTCAGCCAATACCATCTGGATTCGAGTTGTTTAAAAGTAACTGGATCAATCCCCATTTGCTCAAAACATTTACATGGAAAGCTTTTTCTTTTCTTTGGGATCCAGAGTAACTCCCAAACTACAGAGCCACTTGGCGATTAAGGCAGGATGGAGGTGCATTTGATAACTTAATGCAACTTTTTACCAGCACTTAAAACTCAGATATGAAATCTACACTTGATCTTTCCTGCTTGGAACTGGCCAAATTAGTGGCTGTATCCCCATGGACAACAAAAGACTCTCAGAAACACTCAGGGAAGCCGACCAACCAAAGGGCCCAACACAGTCCAACACGAGCATGTGGGGGCGGGCCGGTGCCGCCTCCCCCTCGAGCCCCTCAGACAGCCTTTCAGCTCCAGACGGTTATGTGTAGGATGATCAAGGGAGATGTGATAAGCTCAAGGTAGAAATGAGGACTTCAGGGCATGCTTTGCAAGCTTTCTCCAGTTAACTGGAAAATTATATAGTGATTTCACTGCTCATAATAATAAAACTTTTTCTTTTAACTTTAAAGATGTTGATGACTGGTGAGCCACACTAGAAAGCTCAGAAAGTTGTCTAGAAGGTTAAAATGACGGGACCAGATTTAGGGGCAAGGCAGATTTGCTGCACTTTTTAAAGAAATCTTTTTATTGTGGGAGGGGTCACGTATTATAAGACATACTATTCTAACCATATTTAATTGCACAGTTCAGCGGCAATGAGTATGTTCCCATTGTGGTGCAACCTGCACCATCATCCAGCTCCTGAATCTTTCACCTTCTTCAACTGAAACTCTGTCCCCATTAAACACTTAACCACCCATGCCCCTTCCCACCTCCCTCCATCCCACTTGCCCACTCACCTGTCCCTGGCATCTACGAATGTACCTTCTGACTACCAATTTGACTATTCTAGTGAAACTGGCAGTCACTCAGTCGTGTCCGACTCTTTGCAAGCCCATGGACTGCAGCCCACCAGGCTCCTCTGTCCATGGGATTCTCCAGGCAAGAATACAGGAGTGGGTTGCCATGCCCTCCTCCAGGGGATCTTCCCAACTCAGGGTTTGAACCCAGGTGTCCCGCATTGCAGGTAGAGTCTTTACTGTCTGAGCCACCAAGGAAGTAACTGTACAAGTGGACTGAAGCAGTATTTGTCTGCATCTACTGTACACTGGAATGCATTTTTAAGGTTAATGATATATGTTCTACAAACAGAAAATCAAGGTGTTACTTGCTCAGTGGTGTCCGACTCTTTGCGACCCCATGGACTGTAACCTTCCAGGCTCCTCTACCCATGGGATTCTCCAGACAAGTGGGTAGCCAGTCCCTTCTCCATGGAATCTTTGTGACCCAAGGATTGAACCCAGGTCTCCTGCACTGTGGGCGGATTCTTTACCATCTGAGCCACCAGACTATACCTTTTCTCCCCCCGGTACTATAGAGTAGGCCTCACCAGCCATGACTGAATATGTTTTGCTCCCTCGACAGTTAACAAAACAAGAGCAGAGAAGTTTCTAAAATTTGTAACAGATGTCTCCAAGAGTCTGCCCCTAGGTAGTGCCAGGCTGATGGACTGTATCTATTACAGCCTCCTGGTGGGTTTAACAGAGGATTTGGGGGCAGGTCATTTCGTTTCCCCCTTCTTTGGTTTCACCCCAGTATTAGGGGAAGTAGCATCATTTCTTCCTTTGTATTTTGCAGAAACGGGCGAGGCTGGCAAATGTAAAGAAATACGGGCACCCCCATGATAATCAGGCTGATCAGGCCTTAATCATGACATTCATCCTTAATTGAGTCCCTGGCACACTCTCCCCTGGTGTAAACCCCCAATGGGCTCAGCTTCACTCAGCGGCCCCAGTTCAGTTCAGTTCAGTCGCTCAGTCGTGTCCGACTCTTTGTGACCCCATGAACCACAGCACGCCAGACCTCTCTGTCCATCACCAACTCCCAGAGCCCACCCAAACCCATGTCCATCGAATCAGTGATGCCATCCAACCATCTCATTCTCTGTCATCCCCTTCTCCTCCAACCCTCAATCTTTCCCAGCATCAGGGTCTTTTCAAATGAGTCAGCTCTCCACATCAGGTGGCCAAAGTATTGGAGTTTCAGCTTCGACATCAGTCCCTCCAATGAACACCCAGGGCTTATCTCCTTTAGAATGGACTGGTTGGATCTCCTTGCAGTCCAAGGGACTCTCAAGAATCTTCTCTAACACCACAGTTCAAAAGCATCAATTCTTCTGCGCTCAGCTTTCTTTATAGTCCAAATCTCACGTCCATATACGACTACTGGAAAAACCACAGCCTTGACTAGACAGACTTTGTTGGCAAAGTAATGTCTCTGCTTTTTAATATGCTGTCTAGGTTGGTCATAACTTTCTTTCCAAGGAGCAAGCATCTTTTAATTTCATGGCTGCAATCACCATCTGCAGTGATTTTGGAGCCCAGGAAAATAAAGCCCCAGCCACTGTTTCCACTGTTTCCCCATCTATTTGCCATGAAGTGATGGGACTTAATGCCATGATCTTAGTTTTCTGAATGTTGAGCTTTAAGCCAACTTTTTCACTCTCTTCTTTCACTTTCATCAAGAGGCTCTTTATGCCATCACATTTGGAAAACTTAGCAGTGGCCACAGGACTGGAAAAGGTCAGTTTTCATTCCAATCTCAAAGAAAGGTAATGCCAAAGAATGCTCAAACTACCACACAATTGCACTCATCTCACATGCTAGTAAAGTAATGCTCAAAATTCTCCAAGCCAGGCTTCAGCAATATGTGAACCATGAACTTCCAGATGTTCAAGCTGGTTTTAGAAAAGGCAGAGGAACCAGAGATCAAATTGCCAACATACCCTGGATCATGGAAAAAGCAAGAGAGTTCCAGAAAAACACCTATTTCTGCTTTATTGACTATGCCAAAGCCTTTGACTGTGTGGATCACAATAAACTGGAAAATTCTGAAAGAGATGGGACCACCAGCGGCCCCAAGGACTCACACTTTTCTTCATTCTCCTATGAGCTCCTTATTTACTCTTCCATATCTTTCTCATACAGTAGTCATGTATGGATGTGAGAGTTGGGCTATAAAGAAAGCTGAGAGCCAAAGAATTGAGACTTCTGAACTGTGGTGTTGGAGAAGACTCTTGAGAGTCCTCTGGACTGCGAAGAGATCCAACCAGCCCATCCTAAAGGAAATCAGTCCTAAAAATTCATTGGAAGGACTGATGCTGAAGCTGAAGCTCCAATACTTTGGCCACTTGATGTGAAGAACTGACTCATTGGAAAAGACCCTGATGCTGGGAATGATTGAAGGTGGAAGGAGAAGGGAACGACAGAGGATGAGATGGTTGGATGGCATCACCGACACAATGGACATGAGTTTGAGTAGGCTCTGGGAGTTGGTGATGGACAGGGAGGTCTGGTGTGCTGCAGTCCATGGGGTCGCAAAGAGTCGGACACGACTGAGTGACTGAACTGACTGAACTGAACCCTTCTCCGGCTGATACCTGTTACTTCTGATGGCCTTCAGCTGACACTTGCTATTCTGAGTCTGTTGTCTTCTTTTATACATAACCGTCTGGGTGACAGTTGAGTGCTTACATCACACCATGTCTACTTGATTCAACACCACACTGGAGTCTTTTTTCTACTGATTGGCTCCTGGCCACCTTCTGGATGGTTAAGTGGAGGAAAATCTGACCCTGGTTCATTGGTATATAAAGCCGACCCTCAGGTTTGCCGACCATGTTTCTGCAAACTCAGAGACTCACTAACATGCTATTTGTAAACAACCAAGTCAGTTCTCCTGGGGCTGTCCCACCATTCTTGGGTAAGATTTGAGTCACCCAATGTGCATGCTCCCAGCCAAAGTGGAACCAGGGGGATGCTCTACCTTCTAGTGTCAGCTCACATACCACAGACACATACCAAAATACATGGTATATCTTGTTGAGCTTCAGTCACTAAGTCATGTCCAGCTCCTTGCAACCCCATGAACTGCAGCATGTCAGGCTTCCCTGTCCTTCACTATCTCCCGGAGTTTGCGCAAGCTTCTGCCCACTGAGTCCTGGATGCCATCCAACCATCTCATCCCCTGTTGCCCCCTCTCCTCTTGCCTTCAATCTTTCCCAGCATGAGGATCTTTTCCAATGAGTCAGCTCTTTGCATCAGGTGGCCAAAGTATTGGAGCTTCAGCTACAGCATCAGTCCTTCCAATGAATATTCAGGGTTGATTTTCTTTAGGATGGACTGGTTTGATCTCCTTGCTGTCCAGGGGACTCACAAGAGTCTTATCCAGCACGACAGTTTGAAAGCATTTAGCACCATGCTTTTCACATTTTTGTGCTTTGTGATGGTGATTTTGCTGTGTCAAATAGACCCAAGCATGGCACAGTGCTATATTGTGTTATTAAGTACAACAAGCTGACATGGGCTTCACAAAGAAAATATTTGGGCTTTTCTGTAACATCTTATAGAAATGAACTTTTTGGCCAGCCCAATACATCAGTTAGAAGGGCTTCATCCAAGCACAAAGCACAGTGATGCTGGGCAAGTTCAATGTTAACCAAACAACAACATATTCTTTAAGCAGAAACATGCATAAAACCCCCTACAAACAACGTCTTTGTATTTGCTAATTTAGTGCTGTAAAACAGGTCTTAATAGAATATACCACCCTGAGAAAAGGGAACCCTCATACTGTAGGAGGGGATTCTTACCTAGTAGCTGAAACGGTAAAGAATCCGCCTGCAGTGTAGGAGACCCAGGTTTGATCCCTAGGTCTAGATGGAGGCAGATCAGATGGAGGAGGAAATGGCAACCCACTCCAGTACTCTTGCCTGAAGAATCCCATAGACAGAGGAGTCTGGTGGGCTATAGTCCATGGGTCGCAAAGAGTCGGACAAACTTACAGTTCAAAAAACACATGCACCACTGTGTCTATAGCAGCACTGTTCACAATAGCTAAGACACTGGACCGCTGGATCACTGAAAAAGCAAGAGAGTTCCAAAAAAAATCTACTTCTGCTTTATTGACTATGCCAAAGCCTTTGACTGTGGATCACCACAAACTGTGGAAAATTCTTAGAGATGAGAATACCAGACCACTTGATCTGCCTCCTGAGAAATCTGTATGCAGGTCAGGAAGCAGCAGTTAGAACTGGACATGGAACAACAGACTGGCTCCAAACTGGGAAAGGAGTACGTCAAGGCTGTATATTGTCACCCTGCTTATTTAACTTATATGCAGAGTACATCATGCTAAATGCCAGACTGGATGAAGCACAAGCTGGAATCAAGACTGCCGGGAAAATTACCAATGACCCCAGATATACAGATGACACCACCCTTATGGTAGAAAGTGAAGAAGACCTAAAAAGCCTCTTGATAAAAGTGAAAGAGGAGAGTGAAAAAGTTGGCTTAAAACTCAGCATTCAAAAAATTAAGATCATGGCATCTGGTCCCATCACTTCATGCAAATAGATGGGGAAACAACAGAAGCAGTGAGCGACATTATCTTCTGGGGCTCCAAAATCACTGCAGACGGTGACTGCAGCCATGAAATTAAAAGACACTTGCTCCCTGGAAGAAAAGCTATGACCAACCTAGACAGCATATTAAAAAGCAGAGACATTACTTTGTCGACAATGGTCCATCCAGTCAAAGCTATGGTTTTTCCAGTAGTCATGTACGGATGTGAGAGTTGGACTATAAAGAAAGCTGACCACTGGAGAAATGATGCTTTTGAACTGTGGTGTTAGAAAAGACTCTTGAGAGTCCCCTAGACTGCAAGGAGATACACCCAGTCAATCCTAAAGGAAATCAGTCCTGAATATACATTGGAAGGACTGATGCTGAAGCTGAAACTCCAATACTTTGGCCACCTGATGTGAAGAACAGGCTCATTTGAAAAGACCCTGATGCTGGGAAAGATTGAAGGTGGGAGGAGAAGGGGATGACAGAGGATGAGAGGGTTGGATGGCATCACCAACTCAGGGGACATGAGTTTGAGTAGGCTCCAGGAGTTGGTGATGGACTGGCGTGCTACAGTCCATGGGGTCGCAAAGAGTCGGACACAACTGAGCGACTGAACTGAACGGAAGATATGGAAACAACAGATGAATGGATAAAGAGGATGTGGTATAACATATATATATATATATACACACACAATGAAATATTACTCAATCATTAATAAGAATGAAATATTTGCAGGAACATGGACGGACCTAGAGACAGTCATACTGAGTGAAATAAGTCAGAGAGAGACAGATAGACGCCAGATGATATCACTTATATGTGGAATCTAAAATATGACATAAATGAATCTATCTGTGAAACAGGAAGAGGATCAGAGACATAGAGAAGAGACTGGTCGTCACCAAGGGGAAGGAGGGTGGGAGAGAGATGGGTTGGTTGTTTGAGATTAGCAGATGCAAACCAGTATATTCAGAATGGATAAACAACAAGGTCCTATAGCACAGCACATGGAACTGTATTCAGTGTTCTGTGATAAACCATAATGGAAAAGTATATGACAAATATATTGATATACATGTATAACTGAATCACTTTGCTGTACAGCAGGAATTAACACAATATTGTAAATCAACCATACGTCAATAAAAAATTTAAAACCTAAAATAGAACATATCACTTCAAATAATGAGGACCAGTGTATTTCTACATTAGGGACGGAGTGCTAGCCTTTATATATAATTCAAACAGGCAGAACTACTTTCAGGGATTGCCTTCAGAGCAAGAGCTGTGTCTTTGCTGAACACTCAGGCAGTTCAGTAGTAAAGAGTCCACCTGCCAATGCAGGAAACCCAGGAGACTCAGGGTGGATCTCTTGGTTGGAAAGACCCCCTGGAGGAGGAAATGGCAACCCAGTCCAGTATTCTTGCCTGGGAAATTCCAGGGACAGAGGAGCCTGGAGAGTTACAGTCCATGGGGTCACAGAGTAGACACGATGGAGGGACTAAGCACACACACACGTATATACATAGGGACCTCCATGGTCATCCAGTGCCGGGGGCCAGCGTGAGGAACTCCGCCCACGGCAAAGGTCATGAGGAAGGAGGCTTGGCATACGCAAAGGCGTGATCAAGCCTCAGGAAACCCCCTGTTCCCGAGCATCTAACCCCAAAACCAGAGTCTGTTTTATGCTCTCACCTACACCTCTGACTTTACGGGGGGCTCTCCCGCATAACTGTTTCTCTCGGAGAAGGAGTAAACTGCAGCTCCAAGGCAATAAAAATTCCTGGGCGTGACAAGACTGTTTCAGCTTACGGACTCCTCTGAAGGTTATCTAGCCCACCTGTATAGGTTTGTCTGGCCACATGTGATTGTTTACAGCCTCCCAATCTGAGAGGCACGAGATGTTTTAGACTTACTAAAGGCAAATTTGGGGGGGGAGTTAGAAATTATTAGTATAGTGGGTTGGTTAGGAATTATATTGGTGAAGGGTTTTTCATTTGTTGTGTCAATAATTGCTGCCAATTCCCTCCCCTGGATGGGACAAGGATGTCTCAGGTCAAAGCTCTCTGCTGACAGACTAGCTTGTGTGACAGGATTATCCATACTCCTGCCACTACCCACATGATTGTTTACTACCTCTCAACCATAAACAACACAGAGAGTTTTGGAGTATTTTGAGAGTCTTATTTAGTATAGGGCTTTTCTTATCATTGAGTCAATGATTGCCGCCAGGCCTCCATATCCTTAGGCACCTGGGACTATATTAATCAATGTATTTGGAATATAGAAAAGAAAATATAGTAGTTTTTGATGTTAGCAATACTAGACTTTTTGAGTTAATGGATTTTCTCTTTTGTAATAGATCACTGTGCTTTGTTATAAATCACTGTGTCCTTGTTATGTAAAAATGTAACTTTATCACTATCTTAAGACCAAATAGATCTTAAGGGGAGCATTGATGAAAGGATTTTCATTTGTTGGGCTGATGTTTGCTGCTAAATCTCCATATTCCCTGCCCGTATAATGAATATAACTAACATATAGGAGAAATAAGTATTAACCTTTAAGATTAATCCTGTTAACCTTCGGTTAAATAAATTCCTTTCTTGATTGTAACTCACTACACCCTCACTCTATAGGAATGCAACTTTATCTGGAGGGTGGTGCCTGGTTTAAGAAAAAACACCCTTGGAAGAAATAAGGTTTTTGGTTATCAGAAAGAAAGGACCATAGAATGTCAGCAGGTCTCACTCATGGCCAGAAGATGATAAGACCTTTTTTCGTTATACGTTTAAGTGAAGCACCTGATTTTGATAAAGGTCAGGACTGCTGACCCCCCCGTGACTCTGTATTCATCCCTATGTGTAACAAAAGGTATATAAGCAAAACCAAAAATAAAGAAATCGGATCAGTTTCTGGAAAGACTGATTCCACCATGTCGCTTCTTTCTTGCTCTCGTTTCTCTGGCAGAATTCAGCCTTCTTTTCTCCACTAATTCTCCTACTACACTATCCATTTCTAATCTCTCTCTATATCTGTAATTAAATATGTATTTTTCCAAAGACTCCGACGCTGTCCCCCCACCTTCGAATCACCCTGGATCCACCGGGGCTGGACCCCGGCGATCCAGTGGCTAGGAGTCTGCCTTCCAGTGTGGAGGATGTGGGTTCAATAACTGCTCAGGGAACTAAGATCTTACATGCCTCAGAGCTGTTAAGCCCATGCGCCCCAATGGAAAATCCACTGCACAGCAACCAGGACCCAACACAGCCAAAATTAAATTAATTAATTAAAAAATAAAATTAGTCATTCCTCCTTTTTAAAATGAAATGTTCAACCTTTAATGAAAGCCTTGCCATGAAGAAGGGAAAGGCTACCCACTCCAGTATTCTGGCGTGGAGAAGTCCATGGACTGTATATATAGTTCATGGGGTCACAAAGAGTCGGACACAACTGAGCGACTTTCACTTCACTTGCCATGATTATCCTCATGACAGCTCTCCAATGTGTCAGGGGAGTTGTCCACTTTCACTGACACAGCAGATCTGTTGGCCCACTGGTGGTGAGATGGAGGTGAGTTCCCACCCCGACTCTCAACCTGAGTCTCTACTCCAGGTTCAAGGGCACTTCACGAAGCCTGCCAGAATCCAAGACACTGAATAAGGGAGGAATCGCTCACTTCTTTATATCTGGTGGTGGTGATGGTGGTTTAGCCGCTAAGTCATGTCTGACTCTTGCGTGTCCGACTCTGTCCCTGGGATTCTCCAGGCAAGAATACTGGAGTGTGTTGCCATTTCCTTCTCCATCTCTATATATACTTGGTTATAATATTATGTTCAGAGTGATTTTTTTAATTTAAATTTTTTTGGCCTTACCACACAGCATGTGGGATCTTAGTTCCCAGGCCAGGGTTCGAACCAATACCCCTTGTAGTGGAATCGTGGAGTCTTAACCACTGGACCAGGGAAATCGCCCAGAGTGATTTTAACTGCTGTGGTAGAGGAGCACAGAGGGTGTTTGGTGGGAGGGGGGCAATAATAAGGAACATGTGACTTACCCAAGAAGGAAGCAGGAAGGCTTCCAGATGGGAAGTGGTGCCTGAAGAAAGCGCAGGGGGTAACCAGGTGAAAATGAGCCTCAGGCAGCAGGGACCACATGTGTAGGGGCTCAAAGGAAACTTCTAGACCTTTGGCATGGTCGGTGGACAGGGCATGAGGTCAGGAGTGAAGGCTGGAGAAGTTAGCAGGGCTTCCCTAAGGAGTTTGAAGTTAACCTGAAGTCAGATGGGAGCCACTGAAGGTTGAAGGTAGGTAAGTGATGCTGGTCAGATTTGCAATTCCGAGAAATCCTGAATCCAGCAGTTCATGCTGGAGGAACTAGAGAGACCCAGGAAGAAATTCAGGTGACCGCCATCCTATGGGGGGCCAGGATGAAGGCCTGAGCTAAGACAGTGGCAGGGGGACAGGGTCGGAGGGAAGGAGATCAGCGTCTACAGCACCAGTGTGCGACCCGAGCTGGTACACAGAGCTAGCTCCACACTCAGAAGGGCCAGTCTCTTGGTTTAATGCTCTGCTGTGACCACCTTGACAGTCTTAATAATTTAATCCTTGAACATGTGTTTTGTAAATGAAGCCCAATGGGACAAGAGGCCATGAGCATGGGCAAGAGGAGACGTCCACAGTCCTTGCCATCACAGTGTCATAAAGTGACATAAAGATGTCCTGAGCAGAGAATGCACCGAAGTGAAATTCCACCAGCAAAACTCAAAGTGAGCATCAGGAGAGCAAGTTGCGTCTCCAGCTGGGTAAGCAGACACGCTGGCAGCACCACACTCTCCCTTAGAACAGGAATGTGCTTTGGATGAGGGAAGCTGGCTGGGACACCGCAGGAAATCTGGACAACCCAGAAACCCAGCGTATCTTCTTATTCCTGTCAGTGCCACGCATTAGCCAGATACTCATGCTGCAAATGATGGCACAGAAGGAAAGGGAAGGACAGAGATTCCCACAGCTTCCTTTCCTTTCAACCACTGCTTACAAATCAGTAAGACAAAGTAGAGAGTGGTATACACAGAAATGGGCAGTATATACACAAAACAAGAAGGCATCATTTCTGTAATTCCATACACCTATTCGATGTTCTTATATTTGTATTTAAAACTAGCGTCACCTAATATGAAGATGATGATAAAATCCATGCTGCTAATTTAAAGGGTCCACTTTCTTCACTTAGAACAACATTGAAGAGCAAATAAACACAGTGTTAAGCAAGCTCTGAATATTAGTACCTTTAACAGCTCTTCCTCCTTGATTTCTAGACAAGGAGCTCCCATCTTCACTTTGCACTGGGGCCTGCTGATTATGTAGCTGGTGGAGACTGAAATGACAGTGATTTAGCCCTAGAATTGGATGGGGACGAGGTACATAGAAACGGGAGAGACGAAGGGATCCCTCCCGGGTTCCATCCTCCTGGGAAATTCATCACTGAAAATAGGGTCTGTGGTTCCGTTCTGAGTGCCCGTGGAGCGTCCCAGCAGAGTGTCTGGAGTCAGAAGCTCCAGGGAGGGGCCTGGGAGGAGGGGAACCAGGAGGCGACCTGCAGATAGGTAGTGGCTGACACCCGGGGGGACGGCTAGTGGGAGAAGAACCGCAGGCAGGGCACCGGGGGTGCAGACCTCGAGGAGATGGGAGGACAGAGAAGACCCTTCAGGGGAGATGCAGAGGGAGGGAAGACAAGTGGGAAGGAGGAAGAGGCCCAGTGTGGCTGCCAAGGAGATGTGAGCAGTAACACAACAGCCAGAGGCGGGGATCACGGAGGAAAGCGGGTGGTACCAGCTCTGGGGACCTTGAGGAAACGGTCTGACCTCTCTGAGCTTCAGATGGGCACCTATAAAATGAAGGTAACAGTAATGACACATCTCAGGGGACCGTTGTCAAGATTAACTGAGCTGTGTAGGGCTCAGAACTCTCCTGCATTCATTTCCCATGGCTTCCTCAGACTGGTGGCTGAGGAGAACAGAAATGTATTGCCTCACAGTTCTGGAGGCCGGAAGTCCAAAATCAAGGGGTGGATAGAGCCACACTCCCCCTGAGAGCTCCAGGGAAGGCTGTGTTCCCAGCCTCTCCCCCAGCTCTGGTTGTTTCCTGGCTTGTGGCAGCGTAACTCTGATCCTCACGCGGCCTTCTTGCCCTGTGTCTCTGCGTCCAAACCTCCCCTGTTTATAAGAACACTTATCAAATATTGGCTCTTCACATCAGGTGGCCAAAGTATTGGAACTTCAGCTTTAGGAACAGTCCTTCCAATGAATATTCAGGGTTGATTTCCTTTAGGATTGACTGGTTGGATCTCCTTGCGGTCCACTGGACTCTCGAGAGTCTTCTCCAGCACCACAGTTCAAAAGCAACAATTCTTCGGTGCTCAGCCATCTTTATGGGCCAACTCTCACATCCATACAGAGGGGAAAGAAAACTTATAATCTTAACTGTTGGATTAAGCATCATTGTATAACAACCTCATTACTTCTATAAAGACTTCAGTAAAGATTACTTCCGTAAAGACTCTCTCTCCAAATAAGGGCACAGGTACCACGTAAAGACTCTAGTATCTTTTCAGGGGGGACATCCAGAGTCAGCTGAGGATAAACATTTATCTTTATTATCATTACCTTCATTAGTTGCTGTTTGGTTCAAAGGTATGAGGAAGTGACTCAGGGACAACCTGAGTTTGGGGAACTCAAATTTGTTGTGGCCACCATCTCCATGACAACATGACGTTTCCCCAACAGCCCAGGTGAAGGTAAACATATGAAGTAAGGAGAGAGAACAAAGAAAAGGGAATGACGCATTCTGATAGCGAGCCAAAGACAAGCATGAGCAGAAATCGAGACAGCAGGTCGAGGGAAGCTGCTTGCTGCCCAGCAAGGCTTGGTATACCAGATGGCCAGAAATAAATACCATCCCTTCCCTAACTCAGTCAATAACACATGGTTCCCTACATGCACACAGAAGGAAAACCAAGTTTTGATCATTTATTAAATAACAGTCTTTGTCTGTGGAGTCACAAGGTCTTCTGAGCCAGAAGCAAAATGGATGCCTTCCACCAACTGAAGTTCTAGCGTTCTTTGAAGTGGTAAGAACCGCAACTGATCTGGAGATAAGCAGTCAGTAATAAACAGGTTGAGTTGCCAGAAGTGTCAAACTGGTCAACATCTTAACAGGGATTATGTCTGGGGCTAAACTGGAAGCCATCAATCTCAAAGGAAAAAACAGATGGATCTGTGAGGTGCATCAAAGCCTAGAAACAGACAGTTGCTCTGCTTTAGATGGAGGATTGAAAAGGAACATTTTAGTCCTCACCACAGGCACAGGTAAGCAGAGGCTCTCTTCCTTGCCTCCCTCCCTAATCTGAAGTTCCTTCCAGAACAAATGAGCTCCTATCACTTCATCCCAACACCAGGAGCAATAATAGTAGTGCCTTTCCTGGACTCGTTCCCTTTGCCAAAGCTCCAGGTTCTAGAACCTTTTTCCTTTCCCCTCTGTACAGATGTGGGAGTTCGATCATAAAGAAGGTTGAGCACTGAGGAATTGATGCTTTTGAACTGTGACACTAGAGAAGACCCTCCAGAGTCCCTCAGACTGCAAGGAGATCAAACCAGTCACTCCTAAGGAAATCAACCCCAAATATTCATTGGAAGGAGTGTGGCTGAAGCTGAAGTTCTAATACTTTGGCCACCTGATGCTCAGAGCCCATTTATTCGAAAAGACCCTGAGGGTGGGAAAGACTGAAGGCAGGAGGAGAAGGGGATGACAGAGGATGAGATGGTTGGACGGCATCACCGACTCAATGGCCATGAGTTTGAGTAAACTCCGGGAGAAAGCATAGGGCAGAGGAACCTGGAGTGTTACAGTCCATGGGGTCACAAAGAGTTGGACATGACTGAGTAATGGCACAACAACTTCTGCTTTAAGACTTGCTTCTCCTGAGTTCAAGGCCCAGAGAACTTTGCTAGACATATTGCTACCTACAGTGATTCAGTCTGTGTGAGGATGGCTGATGATGGCACCTTTCATCTAAAAGTCATCTTCACCAAACATCAAAGTCACTTCAGAGTAGCAGGGTTACCAATATCCTGGTCCTCACCATGCAATGCACTGAAAAAAACACAGCTTCATTGCTGGGACATTTTGCACAAATACATAAGAAAAAACAAATCAGACAAATCCAGTCTAAGTGATGCTCTATAAGATGACCATCTCATAATCTTCAAGAATGCCAGGGTCGTGAAGGATACAGACTGGAGAACAGTTCCAGGTTGCAAGGAGATTAAACGGACATGATAACTGAGAATAACACATGGTCTGGGATCTTCTTGTGCTCCCAAGTACATTTTTGGAACAAACGGTGAAATCTGAATGAGGTCTGTAGATCAGAAAGCAATAGGGTAGCAAGTTCCTATTTTGATCTGATTTTGATCATTGTTCTTGATTATGTAAGACAGTGTCCTTGTTCTTAAGGAACACAGGGGAGTACATGGGAGGAAAGGACATCTTATCTGCAACTTAGAAGAGAATAAGGGGAATCTGATAAAATGGAAACATTCAGGGAATCTGGATGAAGGCTATAAAGGAGGTCTTTGTACTAATATTACAAATTTTCTGTGTCTGGAAAAATAATAAATACTGAATTAATATATGGGTAGATTTAAGAGTGTGCAATGCTTTCCAGCAAGTCTCAACCATGACTGAAGGGCAGAACCACCTCAGGAGATTTAAAAATATCAATGCCCAGGTCCCAGCCCAGAAATTCCAATTCAATTAGCCTGGGAAGGAGCTCCAGACATCAGTATATTGGAAAGAACCCCCAAGGTGATTCTAGCAGGAGGCCCAGGGGAATAATAAGGAGCCAGTTCATCCTGTGGTATTGTCAGATGAGGGGAGAGCTCTGAGCTGGGGTTCTTTCTGAACCCTTCATGTCTGTTCCTTTTGAGGGCTGATCCTGAGATCCAGCACAGTGACCCCAAACAGGAGCAGAATCCTCCTGGGTCCAGTCTTGGTCCTGTATTTAATAAGTTGAGAGACCTCGTGGCAAATTCCAGCCTGGGTTCTCTCTGCTATGGGTTGAGGTTAACAGAGAGCAGCTTCCAGGAGAAATGAGCTTCCAGGAGGAGGATACATCTCTGAGCTCTGATGCCCTAATGCAGCGGGTGTGCAGAGGACAGGCTGACATCCTCATGGCAGAAAGAGATGAGGGCTGATCAACTTCTGGTACTGCTGGGAGGTTCTGCCACAGTTGGGTGACTCCCGGCTGCCCTCTCTCCCTTCTGAAGGACCGAAGTCTAGGATGGTTCTCTGGGAAAGGGGTTGGGGGAAGCAGGAGGACACCCATTATCCCCCACATGGAAAGCAGGAGAGCTGGGGAAGCCAAGTTCCCAAGGGGGACTAGGGTGGCCGCCTCTGGCCCCTTATGACGCAGCTTGATGGCGCTCTGTAAAAGGAAGGTGTCCTCACTGAGAACTAAGGTGTCATGCTGATCCCAGACCTCAAAGCTGCCCTGCTGTCAACTTCTAAAACTTCCATGCCCAGCTCAACCTTCTAACACTGCGCTTCCTGGAATGGTGGCCCCAGGTCACACGTGGCTACTGAGCCCTTGAGATAAGGCCAGGCTGAGTTGAGATGAGCTGTTAAGTGCAAAATACACCCCAGGTTGTCAAGTCCTCATAAGGAAAAGAGAACAAATTATCTCATTAATAATTAATTTTTAAAAGCTTGAAATAAAAATGTTAGCTTTGAAGTCTCATAAAAATATTTTTCAATTAAAAATCAATAAAAACTACTGATTAAGGTGGAAAGGACCATACTTTGGAAACACTGGGTTAAATAAAATTTCCTATGAAAATTCATTTCACCTCTTTTACTTTTTATAGTGTGGCTACCTGAATATTCACTGAAAGGACTGATGCTGAAGCTGAAACTCCAACACTTTGGCCACCTGATGTGAGGAGTCAGCTCACTGGAAAAGACTCTGATGCCGGGGAAAGACTGAAGGCAGGAAGAGAAGGGGATGACAGAGGATGAGATGGTTGGATGGCATCACCGACTCGATGGACATGTGTTTGAGCGAACTCCGGCAGACAGTAAAGGACAGGAAAGCCTGGCGTGCTGCAGTCCATGGGCTGCAAAGAGTCAGACATGACTTACCAGCTGAACAATAACAAAAGGATATTTAATATTACCTCCATGGATTACATCATATTTCTATTGGATAGCTCGGTTTCTAAGGTCTGCATATTGTCCTTTCAAAATTTTAATTCCATGGTGATAATTAAATTAAAATCCAATTGAGGAAGGATTTAGTATGCAGTGGAGCCGGCCCTGGGCCCCAAATGCACTGCAGTGAGAAATGCTTAGCTATTTCCCATGGTTCTCAGGCTTCGGTGATTCCAGCAAATTCACTCTTCCCCACAACCTGAGAAAATGCAGATATGGACAGGTAACATCCATACCTCACAGTTTGCTGGAATAATAATGATAATGGTGTAAATTTACAACCAAATACTTAGGCCTGCAATTTTTACCCAATTTGTGAGGCTGAATCACAAACATTAGATCTTCTTAAGACTCTCAGTATATCAGACTGCTTATATGCTGCCTAATAATTTACCTTTGCCACAGAAAGAAAATACATAAGTTGGTAATGAAGATGAGTGGTGAATACTCTCAAGAAAGACACTAAGGCTGTAGCAAGTCATAGTCCAGAAGGTTCCACAGAAGACTGTAGTTTGAGCTTAGGTCACATGTCACTGTCTGACTGCATTCTGAGGATGAGAGGCCCCTCACTTGTGTGAGTGCGTGTTTGTAAGTGTGTGTGCGTGTGCATTCAGTTACACACACAGGAGCAAATAACTAAGACATTCCCTTTGGCCAGATTTCCTTGCAGTGACAATCTGGGCCCGTGGAGAGTCATGGTAGATTTATCTTTGTTTGGTTTCCAAAGCTCTTCCAGGGACGAATCTTCTCATCCGTGGTCTGACTCTATCTTGGACCACACGTGCAACATGGATGGTACAATCCGTCTTGTGTATGAGGTCTACATGTTAAATTTCCCGTTATGGGAAAAATATAAACTTTGAATTCAGTGACTGTCCAGGTGTTTAAGGGAGCTTTCCAGAAACCAGGAAGAAGGAAATAGAGGCTGTTTTGCCAAGGACCGGTGGTGCTGTGTGCAGAGCCCAAAAGACTGGTTTGGGTGAAAAGTCACTCCCATAAGGTAGACTGGTGTTTGCAATAAAAAATTTTCCCGGCCCAGAAGCTTGCAACACACTCAGTCTTCACGGTTCAGCTGAATCCAAGGGTTGAATACCATGCTTTGGTTCTTTTTTTTAAAAAGCACAGTATATAATGTTTATTATACCTCCCCTGGTAGCTGAAGACGGTAAAGCATCTGCCTACAATGTGGGAGACCTGGGTTCAATCCCTGGGTCAGGAAGGTCTCCTGGAGAAGGAAATAGCAACCCACTCCAGTATTCTTGCCTGGAAAATCCCATGGACGGAGGAGCCTGGTGGGCTACATGCTCAGTATTCACAGTTCAGCTGAATCCAAGGGTTGAATACCATGCTTTGGTTCTTTTTTTAAAAAAGCACAGTCTATAATGTTTATTAATATTAACACAGAGACATAGATGACAAATGTGTACTCTATATTAAAATGTTGATGGGGTGAGAAAAAAATCACTGTCCAGTGTTTAATATCTGGGGAAAGAAACAACTGGAAAGCACAACCTTGCAAAAAAGCTTTTTTCTGCTTATTTTTAAAATAACTTTATTTATTTATTTATCCTTGGCTGTGCTGGGTCTTCACTGCTGTTGCAGGATGTTTGCTTCTTATTTTTGTGGCTTCTCTGGTTGTGGAACACAGGCTGCAGGGCACTCAGGCTTTGGTGGTTGTGGCACATAGGTACAGTAGTTGTGGCTCCCAGGCGCTAGAGCACAGGCTCGGCAGCTGTGGCACACAGGCCCAGTTGTTCTGCAGCACGTGGGGTCTTCCAAGACCAGGGATTGAAACCCTGTCACCTGCATTGGCAGGCAGATTCTCCACCACTAGCTCACTAGAGAAGCCCCCTTTCTGCTTATTTTTACATTTGTACCCACGACTGATGATGAGCACAGTACCCAGAAGCACATACCAAGTGCAAGGAGCATTTGGGAAAATCAGTAATGTCTCTATGTCTACATTTTCAAATGTGCACTGATAAAAAAGAGACTCACAGACATACAGAACAAACCTATGGTTACCAAAGGGGGAAAGGGGAAGAGAGGGATAAATTGGGAGTTTGAGATTAACAGATACACACTACCATATATATAAAAGAGATAAACAGCAAGGACTTACTACAGGGGACTATGGAAAAGATCTGAAAAAGAATATATACATATATATATATGAATCATTTTGCTGTATACCTGAAATGTTGTAAATCAACTATATTTCAATTAAAAATGAAAAAAATTTAAGTGTATTAAAAAAACAGAGAAGATAATGTAAGAAGACACTCTGTATATGTGTCTACATATACACACATAAAGCTTCCCCAGTGGCTCAGTGGTAAAGAATCTAGCTGTCAAAGAGGGAGCCGCAGAAGACTCAGGTTCAGTCCCTGGGTCAAGAAGATCCCCTGGAGGGGGGTGTGGCAACCCACTCCAGTATTCTTGCCTGGAGAATCCCGTGGTCAGAGGACCTTGGTGGCCTACAGTCCATGGGGGTCACAAAGAGTTGGGCATGACTGAAGTGTGCCATAGAGAGAGGAAAATAACAAATATAGTCAAATATATTTTTACTTTTATTCTAAGAGGTCATATACATTTTAGAGACATACTGTACTTTGCTTTGGAACATGATGCCTTTTCATTAAAACGATGTCAAGGGAAGAGGCTTTGATTTCTTAATATGAATGGATTCAGAGAACTCAAGTTCTCTCACACCAAAATGGGCAGAAATGAGAAAGAGAAGCGAAGCCCTCCTGTTGGACAACATTCTTACATCACCCACTTTAAAATTAAATCTGAAACAGAGTTCTGACAGGCCTGCTATTTTCTTCAGTGCCAAGAGGCACACAATAGACCTTCTTTTTTTGGACAAAGCTCTTAAAATGCTTGGAGATTCAGATGTACTGAGTCACAAAACTGTACAAATACTGCACACCCATTCCCGCCGGTGCCCCTGCCTGCTCTTTTGGAAACAATACTATATTTTCTCTGCGTTTGGCAGAAGGAAAGAAATATTTTAATTAGAACTGCAACCTGTTTGAAAGAAGGGTGACAGGAACGCAAGCTCTGACATGGGTAGCTGTCCTCCAGGCTGGTGGCCCCTGGGCAGAGGTTGGTAGTTATCATTTCAGAGGAATCCGCTTGATTCTCCTATTCAGTGTGGGCTCAGTAAGTCCCACGACCACTGAAACCACATTTGTGGCCTGATAAGGTGATGCCATTCAGCACAGAAGAGTGGAGAGGGTCGCCCTGAAGTAGGGCTAAATGATTCACCCAGGCAATCAACACTCTCAGAGCCATCTTTGAACGAAAGTCTTTATATAACATGCAGTACAGAGAAGGCGTTCTCACGGCAAGAATACTGGAGTGGTTTGCCATTCCCTCCTCCACCGATTCAATGGACGTGAACTTGGGCAAACTCCAAGAGATGGTGAAGGACAGACAGGCCTGGCGTGCTGCAGTCCCTGGGTCACAAAGAGTTGGACACAACTTGGTGACTGAACAACAACGGATAGAAGAGGACATGACCTTGCATAGAAATATCAGCGGATCTATGTGCTTTCTGTCTGTGGGTGCAAAGGTGGGGGTGGGGGTCAGAGGAGCTGCGAGAGGAACAGAAAGAGGAACAGAGAAGGAGGCAAGTAGGGGAAGGCAGTGGGAGGAACCAGATCTGCACATGGTTTTCAAGACTTGCTGTCTTCCTTTTAAAAATTCAAATCAAATTGTTCCTCCTCCTACCCCATGCCCACAACTGCCTTGCTGATGTTGTGAAATAATTGAGAAGTGCTGCAAAGACATCCTTGCACTGTGAGCGAGCGACTTCAAGTCTCAACAACTCTCCATCTAGAGGGATATTTTAGACTGACGTTGATGATGGTGAGTATTTGAGCTTGAAATAAGGAGGACAAAAGGGCCAGTTGTCGTTCAGTCACTAAGTCATGTGCAGCGTTTTGAGATCCCATGGACTGCAATACGTCAGGCTTCCCTGTCCTCCACTGTCTCCCTGTTTGCTCAAACTCATTTCCATTGAGTTGATGATGCCACCCAACCATCTCATCCTCTGTTGCCCCCTTCTCTTCCTGCCCTCAATCGTTCCCACCATCAGGGTGTCTTCCAATGAGTTGACTGTTCGTATCAAGTGGCCAAAGTACCACAGCTTCAGCATCAGTCCTTCCAGTGAATATTCAGGACTGACTTCCTTTAGGATTGACTGGCTTGATCTCCTTGCTGTCCAAAGGACTCTCAGGAGTCTTCTCTAGCATCACAATTTGAAAGCTTCAATTTTTCAGCATAGGCAAGTTCTGTAAGGAAGGTGAGGGTGGAAGGAACATGAATATAAGTCCCCTAGGTGAGAGTGTGAGGACACACAGCTGTGCCTGGATTGCCATGTCCTTGGCTTCGAGGAACTGAGAGTTTTGGGTGGTTGTGTGAGGCAAGCTGGCCATGAGAAGAGCATCGTGGAGCTGTCTCTAGGTTTTCCACACTCAACTTCAGTGTTTAAAAATATGTCACACCTTCTTGAGATTCCAAATAAGTAGAAAATAAAACCATGGAACGTCAGCTGGTCTGGCCCAGTATTCGTCAACCTCAACGTGAGGACCGAGGACCAGGTCATTCCCTGCTGTGGGGGCCGCCCCGTGCACTGTAGGAGGGTTAGCAGGATCCCTGGCTTCTACTCACTGGGTGCCAATAGCACCCCTAGTTGTAACAAATCCAATTGCCTCCAGACATTGTCAAATATTCCTCAGGGAACAACTGTTTTCTGGATTGAGAATCATTGGTTTATTTATTATTTTATTGCTTATTGAAACACAGTTGATGTACAAGGTTGTGTTAGTTTCATATGTGCAGCACAGCTATTCAGTGTTTTTGCACATATAATCCATTACAGGTTATTACAAGATAGTGGGTATATTTCCCAGTGAGTGCGTGCATGCGTGCACGTGTGCATGTTCAGTCGTGACTGACTCTTGGTAGCCCCGTGGACTGCAGCCTGCCAGGCTCCTCTGTCCATAGGATTTTCCAGGCAAGAATACTGGCATGGGTTACCATTTCCTCCTCTAGGGATCTTCCCAACCCAGGGATCGAAGTTGGGTCTCCTGCATTGGCAGGTGGATTCTTTACCACTGAGCCACCTGGGGGGCCCATAATTCCCACTATTATAGAGTAAATGCTTGCTGCTTATCTATTTTATATATATAGTCGTTTGTATCTGTTAATCCATGTCCCTAGTCTATCCCTCCCACCTCCCCTCTGAACTTGGTAACTACTAACTTATATGTCTATGAGTCTGTTTCTGTGCTGTATATTTATTCAGTTGTATTATTTTTTCAATTCCACATTTAAGTAATACATAGTATTTGTCTTTGTCTTCTTTTGTTAAGCATAATATTGAGAACCACTGGTTTAGACTCAATGTTAGAACAAGCAAAATTTGCATTGAGTGAAGATAGTTATCTACTCTAAGGACCACGTGGAATCTTTGGTGAAGACTGACAAGCCCTAACAACCCGCCTTGATCATCCAGAGAGAAACACAGAAGTCTGAGACAAAAGCAGGCCTTTTTCCTCAAAGAACTAGTTTATGGCTTAGGGACCCATAACACTATTTACACATAACCCTGGGGGAAAAAAATCCTGGGGCCCTTTGCTTTAAAAAAGAAAGAGTCCTTCACACTTAAAGTGAGCTTTAAAGAAGTGAAAACACAGAAGACCGCAGGCTCAGGTCTGTAGAATTCACAGCCTGCAGGACTGACTCCACACAGCAGGTCCTGCAGCATCAGGGCCTCGGAGACCCCTTTCCATCCTGAGGCTGTGGAATGGACAGCCTCAGGATGTCTTTACATCCAATCTGACTTATTCACAAAGCATTTGGTATGGTTAGCCTTGGGAGGTGTGTTTAGCCTCACAAAACAGAGGAATGTGTTTAAAAACAACTGTCCCTTAATTTCACCATCACATGAACAAAAAAGGCATGTGAGCCTGAACTTGGGTCAGTGTACATTTTTTTTTAATAGAAAGGAGACTCTAATCTTATACACTCCCATAAGCATATCCCTCAAAAGCTGTACAAATTAGCCATCTAGATAAGATCATGCGTTCTCATCCCCACCTGTCTCCCGGTGAACAAACAGAGAACAAAAAGGGCTCCCTGACCCATGTCTCTCTCGTTCCAGAGTACAGTACTATGATTGATTTATGATTTCTAAGCCTGAGAACTTTGGAAGCCGCCAAACATGAAAAGAGTGAAAAATCTTCTAAGTCAAGAGAAAAAAGGGAAGGTCTTGGTAGCAGAGCGCCCTTCTCAGGCTCTGAAACACTACTCTGAAAGCTGTCACGAGTATGCATCATTTGGGCCTTTGCAGACAAAAAGGGTTATTTTATCCAGATTATTCCCCCACATTGCAGGGGAAAAGGGACTCATTTGTAATCATCAAAGGAATGCTGACAGGCTTGAAACGGGATTACATTCTATTATCCTCATCCGAATTAAAGATTTGTTTTGGAGATCTTTCTTAGGTTTCTTCCTCCCTGCTCCTCCAACTCCAAATGAGGTGATTTGTATTCATGGGACATCTGAGGCAGACATGAAATCAGACGGTTTGCAAACATACACTTCAGATTCAGTGGCCTGAGTTTTGAATTTTAATGTTGCCTGGTTCTGTGTGTGTGTGGACAACTAGGCTCTCAGGTTGAGAGTAACCCCAATCATCACTTCACTTCATTCCCTAACTAGTTAATGCAGGAGACATCCAACATCAGGAACCTGAGTGAACAAGGGATACAGATGTCCAGAAATGCAAGTGTGGAAGTGGAAAGTCAACCCATGGGAAGTGTTGTCTGGTAGGTCTATGGATACGCTTGTTGTTGGTGTTATTCAGTTGCTAAGTCATGTCCAACTCTTTGTGACCCCATAGGATGTATATGCTACTAATCCCTCAATTCCAAGCTCTGTGGCTTGGGTACCATTTGAAGAACGTAACTGGCCAAATCTATTCTTCATCCCTCAAATTGCTTTGTGATGAGTGCCCGTGAAACCACTGAGAAGGGAGCCTCCCTGGGACAGACTGACTCTTTAGAACAGGACTATATGATACTTAGCATAGCATCTGAGACCCAAAAGACTTGAGAACATTTCCTGTTCTTTCAGACAGACCTTCCACTACAAAATCACAACAGAACTGATGCCTACCATGAAGAAGTCTTGGGTAACTCAGGTTGAAAGCCGTAAGTCAATGGAAGAGTTCAACTGGGTCAAAAAGTTCAACAAGACAAAAAGCTATGTCTTGATCTTAGCTGATGAAAGAGCAAGACATCTTAGAGAAAATCTCAAGGCAAGGAGATGACATTCTCTAAGCAGGAAAGAGCAAAGAATATAGGTAAAGTGCATTAGAAGCTGTACCATTTCTTTGCTCATCATGTCTTTATACCACAAGCCTTCTTTCTAGACTTACTGTTCTTCAGGAAGTATGTCCTCTAGTAGTTCTTTCAGCGAGGATTTATTAGTGGTAAACATGTCCTTATTTCACACTCTTGCAGATAGTTTAGCTGGTTATATAGTTCTGCACTGACAGTTTTTTCCCCCAGAACCTGGAAAATATTTCACTGGTTTCTGACTCTCATTCTCATGGCAAAGCCCTTCCAAATGAAAAACCTTCTGTCTGATTGTTTTAAGACCATCACTTTGTTTTAGTATTTTGTAGTTTTAGTATGATAGAAATAAATTTATTTTGCTTGGGATGCTTGAATCTGAATCATTCATCAACTCTTCAACAAAATTGACTCTACGATATTATCACTTTGAGTGTTGTCTCTCCCTCATTTTTCCTATTCTCTTTTTCTAGAATACTGATCACCTGTGTGTTGAATCTTCATTCCATTTTCCATGTCTTATAAGGGTTTTTTTCATGTCTTTATCTCTTTTACTGCATTCTGGATAATTTTCCTAGCTTTATTTTCCAGTTCACTATTTCTCTCTTCAACTACATTTAATCTATCCATCAAGCCTTGAACCTCAGTGAATATATTTTTTCATGTTAGTTGATATATTTGATTCTATAAAAAAAAAATAGGCCTGCTCTTTCTTGATAGCGTTTCTTCTTCTGGATTCTTTCATTTCTTTTTATGTTTTATATTCCCTCTTATTTATTAAACACTCTGTGGTTTTGCTGCTGACTATTATTCATACAGTGCATTTTGGATTGCGTGTTCACAATCAGCAGAATTTAATCTACCAGAATCTTGTGGGGCCTGCGTTGATGTTGCTATGCAGGGAATATTTGTGGGTTTTTTCCAGGTACCTTGGGGCAACTTTTTTAGTTTCTTAGCTTGGGGTTTCCTGGTAAAGGCAATGTGAATTCAAACCCCAGATTCTTGCAAAGGTAAGTGTGTGGTTACATAGTTTCAACAAAGATTATTTTTTCCTCTAATCCTGAGCCGCTTGAGAAACCTATATGCAGGTCAGGAAGCAACAGTTAGAACTGGACATGGAACAACAAACTGGTTCCAAATAGGAAAAGAGTACGTCAAGGCTGCATATTGTCACCCTGCTTATTTAACTTATATGCAGAGTACATTATGAGAAACGCTGGACTGGAAGAAACACAAGCTGGAATCAAGATTGCCAGGAGAAATATCAATAACCTCAGATATGCAGATGACACCACTCTTATGGCAGAAAGTGAAGAGGAACTAAAAAGCCTCTTGATGAAGAGTGAAAAAGTTGGCTTAAAGCTTAACATTCAGAAAACTAAGATCATGGCATCTGCTCCTATCACGTCATGGGAAATAGATGGGGAAACAGTGGAAACAGTGTCAGACTTTATTTTGGGGGGCTCCAAAATCACTGCAGATGGTGATTGCAGCCATGAAATTAAAAGATGCTTACTCCTTATAAGGAAAGTTAGACCAACCTAGATAGCATATTCAAAAGCAGAGACATTACTTTGTCAACAAAGGTCTGTCTAGTCAAGGCTGTGGTTTTTCCTGGGGTCATGTATGGATGTGAGAGTTGGACTGTGAAGAAAGCTGAGTGCCAAAGAATTGATGCTTTTGAACTGTAGTGTTGGAGAAGACTCTTGAGAGTCCCTTGGACTGCAAAGAGATCCAACCAGTTCATCCTAAAGGAGATTAGTCCTGGATGTTCATTGGAAGGACTGATGCTAAAGCTGAAACTCCAATACTTTGGCCACCTCATGTGGAGAGTTGACTCCTTGGAAAAGACCCTGATGCTGGGAAGGATTGGGGGCAGGAGGAGAGGGGGACGACAGAGGATGAGATGGCTGGGTGGCATCACCGACTCGAGGGACATGAGTTTGGGTAAACTCTGGGAGTTGGTGATGGACGTGCTGTGAATCATGGGGTCGCAAAGAGTTGGACACGACTGAGTGACTGAACTTGACTGAACTGAATCCTGAGCCCAAGCTGAGATGTTCCCTTGTCATCTTTCTTTGCAAGAATGCTGATTGGTTTCTCACACACCTTTTTATGAGTGTTTAGCCCTTCCAGGCCCTGGCCTTATAAGGAGATCTTTATTCCAATTCCTCATTTGACATTGGTCTAGTGCCTTGTCTCTTGCCCTCATGCACCCAGTAAATTCTGGCTATAAAACACATCAAAGGCCCCGGTGTAGCCACAGGTTCAAAGCCAGTTACTTCTTCAGTTCTCTGGTCTCTCTTCATTTTGTTCCCTGGCTACTCCTTGTGTTTATTCACTCACCCAAGCATTTAAAGGATGTTTGCTATATTTTATTCAGCAGCTTTAAATATTTTGTTGGGCAAATAGTTCAGTTCAGTTGCTCAGTCGTGTCCGACTCTTTGCCACCCCATGAATCACAGCACGTCCATCGCCAACTCCCGGAGTTTACCCAAACTCACGTCCATCGAGTCAGTGATGCCATCCAGCCATCTCATTCTCTGTCGTCCCCTTCTCCTCCTGCCCCCAATCCTCCCCAGCATCAGGGTCTTTTCCAAGGAGTCAACTCTCTGCATGAGGTGGCCAAAGTATTGGAGTTTCAACTTTAACATCAGTCTTTCCAATGAACATCCAGGACTAATCTCCTTTAGGATGAATACCTCCAGAACACCAGTTTTACCATGTTTCCAAGAAATGAATTATAGACCCTATTTTGTAATCAGTTATTTGGGGCTGGATGGTGCTATCTCTTGGTGCAACGTGGAATGGACAATACCTGTAAGTCCTGAGAAAGATTTGGATTTGATATATTAAGAGATAAACATTAAGACGTGACATTGTTTTAAACAACTTATAATTGATTTGCTTTAGTATTAGAGAAGCTGCCTGCATTCAAATCTCCAAAAATTACTTAAGCTCTCTGGCTACTATTTCATCAACTTATAGAGAAATTTCCTTCATAGGGTTGTGAGGATTAAATGAGTTAATAAACATGAAGTTTTTAAACCACTGTGTGGCATAAAGTGCTTTATGTATTTGATACACTATAATATTTTTAGCTAACTTCTCTTACTTGTGCTAAGAAAACCAAGTGAAAAATTTACCCCTTATGTTGGGTCAGAGTTTAACCTGAGGTAGTGCACACATACGGGCTAGGGAAGAAGCAGCAGAATTAGAGGCCTCAAGGGGGAAGAGGGGCTTCTCAGATGGCTCAGGGATAAAAAATCTGGCTGCCAATGCAGGAGACACAGGTTCAATCCCTGGGTCAGGAAGATCCCCTGGAAGAGGAAATGGCAACCCACTCCAGTATTCTTGCCTGGAAAATTCCATGGACAGAGGAGCCCGGCAGGCTACAGTCCATGGGGTCACAAAGAGTTGGACACAACTGAGCATGCACCCAAGGGGAAAGAAAGAAGCTCAAAGAAAACCCTTTAGAATCACCTGGTCAGCCACCCTCCCATCTGAGACTCCCTCCAGTGCTAAAACCTAGGTGACTCTAGGACCGATGTTATTCAGGGAAGCTAGTGCATTCTAGAAATATACAAACACACCAGCCTCATTAAAGTATCATGAAAGTTCAGAATGCCTCACCGTATGCATCCACATTCATTACTTAGCTTGAATGACAAGAGTATGGATTTTTTAAGTGAGATAATTACTGGATTCATATTCTTCCTCTAAATTTTACTGGCAGTTGTGGGAACTGGCGTGGTGGGCAAGGAGGTGATAGGGCTGGGCCACAGGGGAGCAGTTGCTGTTTCAGTGTATATTACCCCCAAAGTGATGCCTTTTCAAGAATTTTGCAAGTGCTGTCAGGATGGCTGAAAATACTAGTGGTCTCAAAAAATTTTTTAATCATGAACCCCAACAGCAAAAACATTTTGAGATATTGCATTTAGAAATTGTGTAATGAATCAACTATATTTCAATAAAATAACATTTTAAAAAGAAATGATGAACTGTTATACTGACAAGTTGTATGCTTTTTGTTTGTTTGGTTAGCCATGCTGCATAGCTTACAGGATCTTATTTCCCTGACCAGGGATAGAACCCAGGCCGTGGCAGCAGAAGTGCCAAATCCTAGCCACTGGACTGCCAGGGAACTCCCTCAATTTGTATGTTAATTAGAAGCAAGAAATAGCTTCTTTTTTTCAAGATAGAAATGTATTCATTCAAAAGAAGTTCTAACATCTTTCTACTATACCCACTGATTGCCTTGTGCCCACACCTACTGTGGATCAACAGTGTTGAGATGTTGAAGGAAGAAATGAGAAAAGGTCAGTCTACTCAGAGGACAATTGAAATCTCTATGAGGAATCCAGCTCAGCTCAGTTCAGTCACTCAGTCGTGTCCAACTATCTGTGACCCCATGGACCGCAGCACGCCAGGCCTCCCTGTCCATCACTAGCTCCCGGAGTCCACCCAAACAGAGAGCTATCTAAAAATGTCAGGCAAATTGAGGCATTTTTTCCTGGCTTTGCCCCCACTCAGCACCCACACGGGCCAAGTCCTCCAGCCTGGTCCCACCCCTGGGTCCCGTGTTAGGGTCTGCCTCTGCTTCCGAGCTGGGGGTCTCCGACAAGTTAACTAAGCCCTCTGAGGCTGGATAAAGTGAGATTTCTACTTAACTCACAAGGCTGCTATGAGGATGAAGTCAGATAACACTATGCTCAACAAATTTTCACTCCCTTCTTTTCTCTTCCTCCCTCGAAACTACTGCTAGGCTGCCTTTTCCAATAAAGCGCCTGGGAGACCAAAGCCATCAATTATGGGACCACTTGCCTGCCCAGACTCCCCTTCTCGGCTACAGAAAGAGCTGTCAGAACACTTTTTGAATGTAGTTATTTTCCGTGGAAACAGGGTAGAGCTCTGAGATGCTTACTTTTCATCCCTCTTCTTCTATGAAAGCTGGACAACTCCTTTAGACATCCACTTTGTTTTTCTTTGGTGATGAGCTGCCTTTTGGCTCCATCAAAGTCTTGAAAGTGAAGACAATCCCGAATTAAAGTATGATACGACCAAGGATGATATAAGGCAGACCTGTGTGACGTGCACGTCTGTGTAAGTTTGTGCCTACCTGTGTGCTGGGACACAGCGGCAGACTGAGAGCAGGGAACATACATCCTGGTCTCCCTGGCAGTGAGACCTGGGGCGGGGGTGGGGGAAGTGAGACCCAGTCACACCCATGTACCCCTGGATGAACTGTGCATGGTTCATCCCTGCCCCCTGACATGGGCAGCAGAGGTCCTCCACTCTGGCTGCACTCTAGAATTGCCTGGGGGCTTTGGCAAAGAGATCCATGCCTGGATCTCCCAGATGAATTTCATCAGAAGCCCTGGGTTGCTGCTAGAGCATCCATATATTTGTTTAGACTCGAGGGATGTTAGTGTGTCATCCAGGGTTGAGACCCACTGTTTCTCTAAGCAGGAAAGGAAGGTTCAACCTCTTTTAAACGGACCATTCCATCAGGACAGAGTTCCCACTCCAGGGATCCCAACCAATGGAACAACCATTTTTCTATTTTCTGAAATTCTTTTGTTTTAGTGTGTTTGTTTTTTTTTTAATTTGGCTGCACTGGGTCTTCACTGTTGCTCGTGGGCTTTCTCTAGTTGCAGGGGTTACTCTCTATTTGCAGAGCTTGGACTTCTCATTGCAATGGCTCTCTTGTTGCAGAGCACAGACTCTAAGGGAAGCAGGTTTCAGTACTTGCAGCTGGAGGGTTCTAGAGCACAGGCTGAGTAGTTGGTGGTGCATGAGCTTAGTTACCCCGAAGCATGTGGAATCTTCCCAGATCAGGGATCAAACCCGCATCCCCTGCATTGGCAGGCGGACTCCTAACCACTGGACCACAGGGAAGTCCTACATTCTGAAATTCTTGACCAATGAAATAAGGAATTAGGGTCAGGCTTATTTGCTAGGCTGCAAATGATCTGATAACAAGCCCCACATCTTGTCTTGGCCACTTGGGCTACTGATGGAGGCAGGCAAGGTAGGACACCAGCCCGGAGACCCCCTTCGATCATGCAGTGCCCTTTCTTTGAGGTCTGGAGACGTCTGGGAACAAGCAAGGCCTTAAAAGTTGCCCCACTCCCCTTGTTTCTCACTTCCTTTCTGTTTCCCACATTTACCATTCCGTGCCCGAGGGTAAAACCAAATGTGTCAACGTATGATCATGACTCTTTTTGTCAAAAGTCAGGAGTTTCCTAGGAATCCAAGTGGGAACGTGATTAATTTTCCATCTGTTCCTTCCCTCCCTCATCAGTCCATCAATCACTTTGAACATCTTTGAGAAGAAAGAAAAGAAGAAAAAAAAAAAAAAGCAAAACAGAAGAGGGAGGAAAGAGCAGAGAGAGAAGACCGTGCCTGCTCTCTGCAGAGAATAAAGCCATCAAATATATATAGATAAGTAAACAAGATGGGACGTCTCTGGTGGTCCAGTGGTTAAGAATCTGCCTTGCAATGCAGGGTGTAATCCCTAGTCAGGGAACTACTAATAGGATCCCACACGTCTCAGAGCAACGAAGCCCATATGCCACAACTCGAGAGTCCAAGCGCCAAAACTAAGATCTGACACAGCCAAATAAGTAAATATTATTTTTTTTTTAATGAATAAGACCTGAGGGACATGGCAAACTAAGTTCAGAGACACACTAAAACATCACTCTTGAAAGCCAGACCACATGTAGAAAGGATCTTTAGGATCTTTTTAATTGTTGGAACCAAAATGGCACCCCTCCCTCCCCTCTGCCCTCATCCTGCCTTGTTCTTTGAACAAAGATGATGCTGACATTGTATTTCTATATATGAAATATATATATATATCAATGATCAGTTTGGACCTCTCCGGCTAAATCCTCAAGTTGGGAATGCAGTCAAAAGAACAGAACGCTATCCCAAAGAGGAAAATGGATGAACGCCAAGCCCATTTGAGTTTGGGATTAAGGATCAGAAGCACTAATTTTGCATGAACTGTTCTTGCCTTCCTGGGATGTGTTTTTAATGCAGTGATGATAGCCTTCCAGTGGCCGCTGGCAGCATCTCAATGTCTTCAAGGAGGAGAGGCAAGGGGGTGTTTAGGGAGCCTGTTTCCTAGCAGGCTTGGAGGTGATTAGCACAAGTCACGAGCATGAAGGGGGAGGAGAGGAGGCCTTGATGCAGCCTCTGGCTTATTAAGAGTGAGATGTGATGCTGGAATCCCCGGGGCAAAAAAATCAATGACCCAGGAAAACTACACCAGCTGACAGCCTCAGGGGAAAAAAAAAAAAAGCTCAAGGAAGAGTTGCAAAGAAGAGAAAGGCTTAAGTAACTTTCCAAAACTCTGTGCTGCTAATCTCCCAGGAGGCCCAATACTGTACAGACAAAGGCTAGGACCCCTTTCATTTCAGCACTTTCTTTCACCTGGATTCACCATCCTGCTTCCATCCCCTTCTTCACAAAGGCTGAAAGGGTCCCAAGTTCCCTCCGCCCTCCCTCTGTCTGGATTTTTTATGTTTCCTTGTTTAGAAAAACAAGCAAGCAAAGACATTGTCAAACGCCGCTCTCCAGTGCTCAGCTATCGCTGCAGGCTCCGAAGGGGAGGGTCCACTGTCTCTTTTCAGGCACTGGTTTCTACACACCCCTCTAAGTTCAGGAACAGGACCTCTTGTTCCCAGGAAAGCAGGAATCAGGCTTTGAGGCCACAGAGGTGGGAGTTGGGGAGGGGTGTCTGTGTCTGTCTGTGTCTGTGTTGGTTTCACATGACCAGGATCCACTGTGTCAACTAAAGCTTTCAACTCAACCCCCAGACTGTCATCTTTGGAGCTTAGGAATTTTCTTGGATGCTGTATGTCACGTGGCTAGGGGGGGTCCCTAAAGGTTCATTAAGTTACAAGTCAAATGAATCAATTTTGGAAGACATTATCTTTCTCCCTGAGCCTTTTCTAATATTTCCCTAAAGCCATACAAGCTAGAATTTAGATCTAAATGTGAGTGTGTCTGTGGTTTCAAACAAGGTTATTTTTCTTTTCTTCTCCCCAAAAGGCTCCCAGACACTTTCTCCCTGGTCTTCAGATCTCTAAAGAGCAAGGCAGACTAGAGAAAACATGGGGGTTGCCTGGCAATGTCCCCATCGACCGAATATTGGCTCAGGGAGTCTAAAACCCTGGAATCTAGGTTCCCACTAAAAGCACAAGAAAATTTCTTTTATCGTTTAATCATTTAGAGAAATATGTATGAAAACATCCACTTCCAAGTTTAGAGCATCCTGTTTGACAGTTCAAGTTCACCCTCCGAAACAGTTGTTACCTTTAGACAGTTCCAAACTTGGGTGGTAACCTATAGACTGCTTCAAGGATTGCAACTGCTTCACTAAAGAAACAAGCTCTAAGTGCCTGTAATCTGTGAGAACAATCTAATGGTTACACCGCAACGGTACCTAAAGCAATATTTGTTCAGTTACAGTGATGTCACAAAAGAAAGGCTTGTTGGCTTTCTGTTCTTTGCTCAACAATATTCGCAGCCTGCCAGTGGCTGAATTCAGACTGCTTTCCATAGCTTAAAATCAGCAAAGACAGAACTTTTCTAGCAGCCAAGAAAGTTCTAGTACCAAAAAAAAAGAGTCAGTAGCACTTGAAATTCAGCATTTTTCCCAGCACATTTACCACAGCGCTTTGACCCTCGGTCTTAAGGACCTCAGTTTCCTTGCCAAATAGGCATGTCTTGGCTTCCTTTGCGAGGTAGAAACACTGCCTTGATATTAAATATTCAAAGCAAAGAACCTCTGACCCGAGGGCTCTCAGCTAACAATGACATTCTCTGTAAGTAAACTGGAAACCCAACTCAGCTTCTGGTTTGCCAGTGTCCCTTGCCATGTACTAGCGTATTGCACAAACAGGGTCTGAGGAAGGAGCCTTGTTGACTGTGATTACACCGCAAAAGACCTTCAAAGAAGAGATGCGGGAAGCCTGGCCTTGACAGAAGATGCTGGAGAAGGCAAAGAATGGGACTCAAAGCTGCTTCTGGGGCTGGGCAGGGGTGAGGAAAGGGTGAAGGGCCACCAGCCTCGCCAGACGGAGACCCAGGTCTGATCCACCTTTGCAGGGACGTCTGGTTACTCTCAGAAAGCGCAAAGGTAATTTAAGAATTCTGTCCCTCTAGCCCCCATCAATTCAGAAACCTCTCTCCCTTTGTGGTGCCCCACCTACAACCCCAGAACTATCTGAGATCGGCTCAGTCTCCCCCCAAAGAAAAGCCTCATCGGTTACTGGGAGGGGAAGTCGTTGTTCTTTTCTTTTTTTAAGGCGATAGGGGCTGGAAGGGACCAACTCTGGTGCCTTTTGGCGGTGAAGTCTTACCCCCTGAGTCTCGTCTCTCTGTACTGCAAGCTTCTATTCATCTCTCATGGCATCTCCACCGGACCTTCCACCACCCCACCCCCGGGTTCCCTCAGGTCTGTTGGCAAAGACTTAAGGTCAAATGTCTCCTAGACTGGTCTCCTTACGTGGGCACCTGCGAGGGCACACCCAAACTGCGCGTAAAGCAAACAGGTACAACGTAGACCGCAACACGTGTACCAACAGCGCTGAGCTCGGTGCACAGGACTCAGCGTCAGGTGCTTTAAACCGATACGCACCTCCGGAGTCTGGCCCCTGACCCTGGGATACTGACGAGGTCAACTCACCGGGAGACAAACTCTAAACACTCTACCCACCCTTCTTTCTTGGAGGACCCCCTCTGCCGGCATCCCACATGCAGCTACTTATATGCGAAGAGTTCGCATCAGGCAAGAAAAAGTTAGGGCTCCTAGCTTGTCCTAACTTTCAAGCAACCCGGCCTTGCCCCCTCGGGCGCCGGCCCCCAACCGAGGGCTCACCTTAGCGCCCCGCGGCGCCGGGGGGCGCTCAGCGAGGGAGGTCGCTTCTTACCGGAGAAGTCGCTGAGCGCCGCTATCTCTTTGGAGCAAACCAGGACGGTGCAGTAGAAGAGACGCAGGAGCTGCCCGGGAGGCTCTACCTGCCTGCGGAGGCCGGGATGCTGCGCGGCTTGCGGGGCGGACGGTGGGCGCGCGTGGCCAGGCAGCAGCATGATGTGCCGCGCGATGGAGTGCGGGCGCGGGCCCGGGGCGCACGGGGGATCGCGGGGCGGAGGGCGGTGTCACATGGCAGGACGAGTCGGTAGCCGACGTCTCCGCGGCCCCCTGCCACCTCCCGGCCCAGGCTGCCAGCGCCTCCTCCTTGCCGCGGGCGAGCACCGGCTCCCGAGCGAAGAGGAGGGGGCGGAGACCTGGGGCGGGGCGAGGAGCCCCGGGAAGGATCCGCGTAGTTTCCCCGAGAGGAAATCTCTGTTGCGGGCCGCGCAGGAGGAAACGAGGGCGGGGGGCGAAGGGAAAGTGTAGACCCTCCGCGCCCCCGAGGCTGCCAGAGGCCGGGGCCCTGGCGCGCTGCGCGCCGCGGAGGGCGCCCCCAACAGCACGCGACTGGAGCGCCTTGCACACCTCGGGTCCCCTCCCCGCTGAGACCGCCCCGGCACCCCCAGCCAGGCCCGCGCTGGCCCCGTGCCAGCCTCGCCCTGGCCGCGGGAGGAGCGCCCGTGACGCACTTTGGAGCCAGCGCCGCGCGCTGAGCCCGGGAGCCCCGGGGCGGGGCCGAAGTCGGGGTGGGGGCCTCGGGAAGGTGGGGTCCGGGAGGTGTGGGACCGCAGCACTGACGTCTTTGGCGACCGGCCGCGCTCCACGTGCAGAATCACCAAGCACGCACTGTTATCCCCATTTCACAGGAGAGGAGACTGAGACCCTGAGCCTTGGCGATCGCCAAAGCTGACGCAGCTCTGACGGGAACCGTCGCGGGGCGGAGGGGGGAGCGGAAAGGGGAGGCATTGTGCTCCAAACGGATCACATGGTCTAGAACAGGTTTCTTTTAGCTGCCTACTTTTCCTGTGGGTACTGGGAGTCGGCCGCGCTCAGGATCTGACGCTGGGCCGGCCCAGACCGCGGCCGAACGCTAATAAACGGGCTTTGTTTTAAAATGGGGCCACAGCATCTTTCTGAACCTCTCGATGACGCGCGGGGTAGCCTACGTTTGGACGCCCAGCCAGGGGGCGAGGAGCTGATTTTCGCACCCCACCCCCGGCTTGGGGGACACCCAGGACAAGGGCACGGGGGCTCCGTGGATGCTCTCCGGGTGCCGAACCTGGGGGTCCACCGACCCAAACCTGCGCGGGGCTTCCAGGCCGGCGGGGAGGGAGGCGGGCCGGGCGGGAGCGCGCTCGGCACGGAGTGTTCCCGAACACCGCGGGAGCGCCTGCCAAGTTCGCCGCGGGCCTGACGCGGAAACGTAGATAATGAGGCCCAAGGGCGGGCCCAGGCGCCCTGCGGGCCCCCCTGGGTCTGAACTGCCCGGGGAGGGGAGACGCGCCGCACCGCGTGCCAGGAAGGCCTGGAGAGGGAACCCGGAGCGACTCGCTGGCCTACCTGCGGGAACTTCTTAGAGGTGGGCCGCAAGGACCCCGGGGCTGGATGTCATCGCGTCCCACTCTGTGCTCGGGAGGGAAGATTCCAGCCGTTTCCTCATCTGTCTGGGGTGGGGTGGGGCGGGGAGCGCGGCAGATGGAACCGTCAACATGTGTTAGTGGGACCCAGTCAGCCGGGCACCAGGATTTTTAAAACCTACATGAAAACGTTCAGCCTTCTCAGTAACCCTTGAACCTCAGTATTCTTGTGCACTTTCAAGGTTGGGGAAACTGAGGTGGGGGCTGGGAGGTGAGGTGGGTAAGGATGCCTAGCACCTAGCAGCCATTCAGTAAGTGACCTTTGCTCAAAACTCAGTTTCCTCCATGTACCTTGTATTCCATTGATCCATCTAGTTTGGATAGGAGTTAGGTACCTCTGTGGGCTAGATCCTCTGCCAGGAGCTGAATATGCTGGCCCAGGAAGGGAACTATGCTCCCTCAGGGCTGGGGGCTCCCACCATTGTCTTGCAAGCATGCCAGTGTGGGCACTGCTCCTAATGGGGACAGCATCCCCAGGCTTCCTTATCTGTAAAGGCGGCAGGCTTACTGTGAAGATTTAAGGAGTTGATACAGGTTGGGGGTAGGAACTGGGCCTGGAAGGAGGAAGTGCTCAGTCAACATTAGTCATTGGCACAGTGAGGAAGAGGCTTCCCTGGGGGTTCGGTGATAAAGAACCCACCTGTGAGTGCATGAGGCTTGGGTTGGATCCCTGGCTTGGGAAGATCCCCTGGAGTAGGAAATGGCAACCCACTCCAGTATTCTTGCCTGGGAAATCCCATGGACAGAGGAGCCTAGCAGGCAACAGTCCATGCTGTCGCACATGATTTAGCAGGTAAACAACAACAACACGGGTGAGGAAGACAGACATTGAACTGGTAACACCAAATGAACAGCGAGGGACTGCAGGGGCAAGACAGAGGGAGGGTGGGAGGAGGGGAGGGAGTGAGGAGGGCAGGTGTTGGTAACCTTTTTAAGACAGGCACCAGGGAAGCCCTTTTTAAGATTACATGGGTGAGAAAGATAGGAAGAGTTGGTCAAGCAAAAGCTAGGTATTTGGGGAGGATGAACATCTTAGGAGTGTTCTTAGGAGAACACCAAGTCTCAGGTGGTGCAGTGGTAAAGAATCTATCTTTTAATGCAGAAGATGCAAGAGATGCAGGTCCCATCTCTGAGTTGGGAAGAATCCTCTGGAATAGGAAATGGCAACCCACTCCACTATTCTTGCCTGGGAAATTCCATGGACAGAGGGGCCTGGCGGGCTACAGTCCATGGGGTCGCAAAGAGTCAGACTCGACTGAGCACACACACACGCAACATCTTAGGAAAATGAATGAGCACATGTAAAATCCAAATGGAACATAGCTCCATTGAGAAGCACGGAGGGGACGAAACAGAGAGAAAAGGGTAGGGCAAGGTGATGTGGAGAGGTCAGCCGCCAGAAGGGACCAGAGACCTTGGTGAGCGTTGCCATCTTTGTCCTCAGCTTTGTGAGCATTTCCATCTGAAGCTAGCAAACTGTTGTAAGCAGATGAGTGATACAACCAAGTGTGTGTTGGTCATAGATGACTCTGCTGAGTGCAGCTGGACTGGAGTGGTCAACAATGGGTCCAGGGGTGATAATACACCCAAAAGAATCAAATCCAAGAGATATTTGCGCATCTGTGTTCATAGCAGCTCTACTCACAGAACCCAAATGGAGAGCAATCTAAGCGTCCATGGATGGATGAATGGATGAACAAAGTGTGGAATATTACCCAGTCATACAAAGGAATGAACTTCTGATACATGCTACAGCATGGAAACAGCTTAAAAACATGCTAGGTGAAATAAACAAATGATAAGCATTGCATAAATACCACTTACATGAAATATCCATAGCAGACCAATTTATAGAGACAGAGAAGAAATTAGAGGTTACTGAGAGGTGGGATAAAGGAGAAAAGATAATTATTTCTTAATGGATATGTGGCTTCTGTTTGGGGCAATGAAAAAGTTCTGGAAATAGATGGTGATGATGGGTATGTAACCCTCTGGATGTAATTAATGCCACTGAATTATACACTTAAAGTAGCAGATTTTTTGCTGTGTAGTTATCATAACTTCAAAAAAAATAATATGCCAAAGCTAACTGAACTGTAAATGGGTAAGTCGTGTGGTATGTGCGTTTTATCTCCGTAAAGCTTTTTTCTTTTTTGGCCATGCTACAAGGCATGCGGGATCTCAATTCACAGGGACGAATGCTAGCCCCCTGCAGTGGAGGCACAGAGACTGAGGTGCCGGACTGCCAAGGAATTCCCCAGAAAGCTGCATGTTCATTTAAAACCTTTTTATTTAAAATTTTTATTGAAGTACAGTTGATTTACAATGTTGTGTTAATTACTGCTATACAGCAAAGTGACTCCTGCATGCTAAATCGCTTCAGTCGTGTCTGACCGTTTGCAACCCCATGGACTGTAGCCCAACAGTCTCCTCTGTCCACGGAATTCTCCAGCCAACAACGCTGGAGTGGGTGGCCGTGCCCTCCTCCAGGGGATCTTCCCAACCCAGGGATCGAATCCAAGTCTCGTAGGTCTCCTGCTTGGCATATAGCCTTCCCTGGTGGCTCAGTGGTAAAGAACCCAGCTGACAGTGCACGAGGCTTGGGTTGGATCCCTGGATTGGGAAGATCCCCCTGGAGGAGAAAATGGCAACCCACTCTGGTATTCTTTCCTGGAAAATCCTATAGACCGAGGACCCTGGTAGGTTACAGTCCATGGGGTTGCAAAGAGTCGGACACGACTGAGCGACTTCACTTTCTTTCTTTCTTTTTTTTAAAGTGCAAACAAAGACCACGGGTGAGTCCAGGGAGATGGTCAGGAAGGGAGAGTAACAAGGAGGCTGTGACTGCACACTGGCCTGGGGCTTTGCAGGCCCAGAGAGAAGGCGGAAGTGGCCAGATTGGAAAGGTGTTCAGGAAGGGTGAAGCAACTCGGCTGTGGGATGTGAGTGCCTGCCTGCCTGCTCTCTGCTGTGCCCCTCACTTGCTCCCTGTTAAGTCACACCTTAGTCCTAATCTGATCTCTTTAAGAATTTTGACATCTTGCGAGAAAATTAAAGAATTCTCTTTATTTTTTTCTCCTTTCCTCATACTTTGTGTGCTCCCAGCAAAATGGAAGCCAGTTACCCCCTGCTCCCATTTCCCTCTCTGAAAATAAACTGTCAGATACCTAAGCTCTGGGGTACTGACTGGGACCAGCTGCAGAACTCACTGCTGTCGTTCAGCCGCTCAGTCGTGTCCGACTCTTTGCGACCCCACGGACCGCAGCATGCCAGGCTTCCCTGTCCTTCATCATCTCCTGGAGCTTGCTCAAACTCATGTCCATTGAGTCGGTGATGCCATCCAACCATCTCGTCCTCTGTCATCCCCTTCTCCTCCTGCCTTCAATCTTTCCCAGCATCAGGGTCCTTTCCAAAAACTCAGCTCTTCACACTAGGTGGCCAAAGTATTGGAGCTTTGGCTTCAGTGCAAAATGAAAACGCATGGCTCCTTGCTCAAAAATGATGACGAATTTCAAGGTAGTGATGGCAGGGCAGTAAACCCAGCATGGTCTCTTCGAACACAGGGCCCTGAGCGACTGCACAGGCCACGTGCCCGTGAAGCTGGCCCAGGCACTACCAGTGAGTCCTTGTCTCAGATACAGAAACCGACAATCCAACTCATGCAGATCAACTGCGGCAGGATCTGAAGTCCTCTTAAACTGCAAAGGCACAGGAATTAGGGGATGGATGCTAAGACGGAGTAAAATAAAAGTGTCGCTTTCTATGGAATGGACCATTGGCTGTCTAGCCCCTTCTTGCATATGAGCTTGAGAAGTGCCTCCATACCCAGAATAATTGTTCTGTGTCTAAGATGCATCTTTGCCGGACATTGTAAATTACGTACCTTAATTCCTGCCTTTTTAACTTTTTCCTTTTGAAGCCACCCTGTTCCTTCTTCCCGGCTCTAAGCTTCTTCCTTATTTTCCTCCTTCCTTGAGATCCTGGCTACTTCCCTCCCCATGTAGCCAAATCTATTTTGGAGGATGTTTGTGTGCTAGGCACTTCAACTCCCAGCCCCGAGCTGGTCCTCTCCCTAAGCCATCAAGGTAAGTCTTTGGGGCTGTCAACAAAGATGGGCTGCAGCTGCTCTGAGAAGACATAAGCCACCATTTGTCAGCTGCAAAGAAACCAACCTTTCAGCTCAGGATACTAAGGCTGAATGTCATCCAGAGCTAAAAAGGCTTATTTTTAGAAAGCAACAAACGGTGGTTTGTTTATAGAGCTGGCACCAAAGAGCCACATCAATAGCAAACAGCATGCTCGCTGAGGACTGTGAAAGCTGGGGATGTAGCGGAGAGAGGCTGCAAGGGGAATGTTTGACCCAAAAGTCCTTGGAAGGAGGCCTTGAAGGATATGGGCTTAACACTGGGGTTGGTCCCAGGTCAAAGGTGTCAAGTGCAATAGTCTGTACCTGGCCCCTGCCACCCACAGACAGCCACCCACAGAGGCAATGGACCTCCCTGTCTTTCATTTTTCAAGTTTTGCAAAAGGAAAATGCTGGACTCAAAATTCCTCTTTGGCTCTAAAAGCCCACACTCTAAATTAGATGTACGATTTCAGGAAACTGGGCTAAATCTCTACTGGTTCCTTGACATTCCTTAATGCTTTTGCTTGTGTGTTTGTGTGTGTGTGTGTGTGTGTGTGTGTGTGCGCGCTTAGTTGCTCAGTCTTGTCTGACACTTTGTGACCCCATGGACTGTAGTCTGCCAGGCTCCTCTGTTCATGGAATGTCTCCAGGCAAGAATGCTGGAGTGGGTAGCCCTTCCCTTTTGCAGGGGATCTTCCCAATCCAGGGATTGAACCTGAGTCTCCTGTACCACAGGCAGATTCTTTACCATTTGAGCCACCAGGGAAGCCCAATATTTTCTTACATACATATTTTCATTTCATTTTTTTTTTGCATGCTGTTTCTATGTTGTTCATATTTTTCTCTTTGTAGACGAAGAATATAGTATGAGCCAATTTTTTTCTGGGGGGCTGTTTGGTTCTTGGAGCATTGTGAATGATTAAATTCTGATCTGTGGGAGTGTTCAAAGTGGTAAATTCAGTTCCTGGAGGAGCACATGACTCCATCTTGGAAGGAGCAGACACCGTCTTGCCCTCTAAGGCTGGGAGTCGTGGGTTCCCACAGAAGCCCTGAGGCTTGCTGCCCACTGCCAGTGACACGCCACCTTCAGCAAGTGCCCCTGGAGCCTCCCTGAGAGCACGGCAGTGTGCTTCAGGGAATGGCAGCCCACTCCAGTGTTGTGCCTGGAGAATCCCATGGACAGAGGAGCCTGGCCAGCTATAGTCCTTGGGGTGGCAAGAGTCAGACACAGCTTAGCAACTAAACCACTCTTCCTACCTCATTTTCTGCCGTCAGAAAGGAAAGCGTGCTGATAGATGAAAGCGCCATAGGAGGTTGGAAAGAAGCTTATTTAGCTCTGAACAACCAAGCTTGCCCCACCGGCTATAATGCAGTGGGTCATTGTAGGGGCTCCGTGGTCAGCCGTCACGGGTTCAAATCCCACCCCTGCCCCTACTGGTACTTGTGCTGTGGATGGTGGTATAGTACAGACCAGAAGCCCCATACTTGGTAATAAGCATAACCATTTCATGGCCTTTGTGTGTTATTGTTGCTTGAGCGTAATACAGTATCTGGTTTCCATTCAAACCCTTAGGGATGTCTCTGTAATCAGATACTCTTTGCCTTGTTAGGTAAGGATGGAAATGATTTCCGATTTGTCAGGAGACGAGGCTAGCTATTTTTCACAAGAATTTTGGGTTTTTTCTTTCTGTGAACTGTCCCTCACCCTGGTTTCTGAATCTCCCTCTTTCCTCCCGACCTCTGGCGCCCTCTGTCAGCCTCTTCACTCTTCTCCTCTCCCAAGGAGCATACCTGTTGCCCAGCCCTCGGTGACAACCTGAGTTCTTGGGACCTCGCTTCCCTCCAGAATGGCAGGGAAGCCCAATGTTTTCTTACATACATATTTTCATTTCTTTTTTTTTTTTTTGCATGCTGTTTCTATGTTGTTCATATTTTTCTCTTTGTAGACGAAGAATATAGTGTGAGCAAATTTTTTTCTGGGGGGCTGTTTGGTTCTTGGAGCATTGTGAATGATTCAGTTCAGTTCAGTCGCTCAGTCGTGTCCAACTCTTTGCAACCCCATAAATCGCAGCACACCAAGCCTCCCTGTCCATCACCAACTCCCAGAGTTCACTCAAACTCATGTCCATCAAGTTGGTGATGCCATCCAGCCATCTCATCCTTTGTCATCCGCTTCTCCTCCTGCCCCCAATCCCTCCCAGCATAAGGGTTTTTTCCAATGAGTCCACTCTTCGCATGAGGTGGTCAAAGTATTGGAGTTTCAGCTTTAGCATCATTCCTTCCAAAGAACACCCAGGGCTGATCTCCTCTAGAATGGACTGGTTGGATCTCCTTGCAGTCCAAGGGACTCTCAAGAGTCTTCTCCAATACCACAGTTCAAAAGCATCATCAATTCTTTGGCACTCAGCTTTCTTCACAGTCCAACTCTTACATCCATACATGACCACTGGAAAAACCATAGCCTTGACTAGACGGACCTTTGTTGACAAAGTAATGTCTCTGCTTTTGAATATGCTATCTAGGTTGGTCATAACTTTCCTTCCAAGGAGTAGATGCCTTTTAATTTCATGGCTGCAATCACTATCTGCAGTGATTTTGGAGCCCAAACAAATAAAGTCTGACACTGTTTCCACTGTTTCCCCATCTATTTCCCGTGACGTGATGGGACCAGATGCCATGATCTTACTTTTCTGAATGTTGAGCTTTAAGCCAACTTTTTCACTCTCCTCTTTCATTTTCATCAAGAGGCTTTTTAGTTCCTCTTCACTTTCTGCCATAAGGGTGGTGTCATCTGCATATCTGAGGTTATTGATATTTCTCCCGGCAATCTTGATTCCAGCTTGTGCTTCTTCCAGCCCAGCATTTCTCATGATGTACTCTGCATAGAAGTTAAGTAAGCAGGGTGACAATATACAGCCTTGATGTACTCCTTTTCCTATTTGGAACCAGTCTGTTCACAGTTCCATGTCCAGTTCTAACTGTTGCTTCCTGACCTGCATACAGGTTTCTCAAGAGACAGGTCAGGTGGTCTGGTATTCCCACCTCTTTCAGAATTTTCCACAGTTTATTATGATCCACACATTCAAAAGCTTTGGCATAGTCAATAAAGCAGAAATAGATGTTTTTCTGGAACTCTCTTGCTTTTTCGATGATCTAGCAGATGTTGGCAATTTGATCTTTGGTTCCTCTGCCTTTTCTAAAACCAGCTTGAACATCTGGAAGTTCAAGGTTCACGTATTGCTGAAGCCTGGCTTGGAGAATTTTGAGCATTACTTTACTAGCGTGTGTGAAAATGATTAAATTATGCCAAATCTGACATCAGCTCTTCCAATCCTAAAAGACCTCACACTATGTAATCTTGCTTTTTTAAAATTAGTTTTTACTGTGATAAAAATACATATAAAATGTAGCATCTTCACCATTTTTAAAACTTCATTTATTTCTAATTGAAGGATAATTGGTTTACAGTATTGTGTTGGTTTCTACCAAACATCTTTACCATTTCAAATGAAGGTACAGTTCCTGCAACCCCACAAGGGAAAGTACTAGGAACTGACATGGGCGCCCTCTGTAGGTGAGAATCTTAATTTATGTCTTAGGAATGATCCAAAATCACTGCAGATGGTGACTGCACCCATGAAATTAAAAGACGCTTACTCCTTGGAAGAAAAGTTATGACCAACCTAGATAGCATATTGAAAAGCAGAGACATTACTTTGCCAACAAAGGTCCATCTGGTCAAGGCTATGGTTTTTCCAGTGGTCATGTATGGATGCGAGAGTTGGACTGTGAAGAAGGCTGAGGGCCGAAGAATTGATGCTTTTGAACTGTGGTGTTGGAGAAGACTCTTGAGAGTCCCTTGGACTGCAAGGAGATCCAACCAGTCCATTCTGAAGGAGATCAGCCCTGGGATTTCTTTGGAAGGAATGATGCTAAAGCTGAAGCTCCAGTACTTTGGCCACCTGATGTGAAGAGTTGACTCATTGGAAAAGACTTTGATGCTAGGAGGGATTGGGGGCAGGAGGAGAAGGGGACAACAGAGGGTGAGATGGCTGGATGGCATCACTGACTTGATGGACGTGAGTCTGAGTGAACTCCGGGAGATGGTGATGGACAGGAAGGCCTGGCGTGCTGCGATTCATGGGGTCGCAAAGAGTCGAACACAACTGAGCGACTGAACTGACTGAGGAATGATAACCCTAGCCTGTGAAATTCTTTTTTTTTTTATTGTGGTAAACACACCTAACCTAAAGTTTACCATTTTAACCTTTTTCAAGTGTACAGTTTAACGGCATTTGGTACATTCACACTGTTGTGCAACTATTACTTCCATCTGTCTCCTTAACATTCTTCATCTTCAAACGCTAGAGCTCTTTCCCCATTACACAAGACCTCTCCTTTCTCCACTCTCCCCAGGCCCTGACAGTCAACATTCTACCTTCTGTCTATGGATCTAACTACTCTAGGTCCCTCATATAATTGTGATCATACAGCATTTGTCCTTTGTGTCTGAATTCTTTCACTTAGCCTGATGTCTTCAAGGTTCATCCATGTTGTAGTATGTATAGAATTCCCTTCCTTTTTAAGGCTGGATAGGATTCCAGTGTAGGTATACACCACACTTTATTTGTCTTTTTATCTTTTGATGGACACTTGGGTTGTATCTGCCTCTTGATATTGTGAACAATATGGCTATGGACATGGGTATACAAAAAGCAAGGAAGAAATAAAAATTGAATTTAAATGATCATTCCCCCAAAGGTAAAGTAGTACTAATCGCTCAGTTGTGTTGACTGGGGAAATTTAAAGCTACCAAAAAGAAAAAAAACTGAAGTCCATTGATGGGAATTCTGAATCCACAATAAGTGAGTACCAATTAAGGGTATAGAGCAGAGAGTCCTAAACTTTCTCAACTCATGGTGCCCTTAGGGTCTCAGAGACTTTTCCCCAGGGCCCTAGGTAAAAAAAAAAAAATAATAATCAAATTACCAGATTGTTACAAATTTATGAAATAGTTAGGCCCAAGCAGCTTAGCAAGTATTTATGTTCTAACAATTAAGTAGCTATGTGGGGGGAAATGCACAGCATTTAAAAGAAAAAAAATTTTTTTTCTTTTATTCTTAAATAACCTCAATTATTTACTAAGGAGATGTGTGCACCTATTAGGCATACTGCTATCTTTCTAAGCTTGAAATCAGATTAGACACTTCTACCCTTATTTTCTGTTTCATGTAGATTTTTCTTGGCTCTTACTTCTTATTACAATAACCACTGATATCCCAGCTTTGCGAAACTCTTGATATCTTTGACAGAAAAGCAACACAGAGAAAGAAAACGAAAAAAGAAATGGAGCACAATCAAATGTTCAAACTATGAAATATCTTGAGTTCATACTTTGCAACGGGTGTCAGGAATTGATGCATTTCTCTCCACGTATAAAACTCATCCAATCTGTGAGTTTCTTGCGGCGCTCTGGGCAGCTGGGTTTCCGGTTTAAGAACTGCAAATCTAGGCAATTTGAATACTCCAGAGACCTTATTTTGCCAACAAGAACTGCATAAACTGTGTCTGGATGACTCTTCAACAACCTCACTTATACGACTCTGGCCCTGCCTCCCTTGCAGACACACTGGCCCCTTTGCTGCTTCCTGACCCCTCTTATTATGATGCTGTCTCAGTGCCTTTGCGTTTGCCGTGGCTTCGCAATGGTCCCACCGCCTCCCCAAACTGCCACAGTGCTCCTCTCTAACTCGTTCAGAACTGGCCACCGCTCCCAGTGTACACCATTCAACTTGACCTGCCTGGCATTCCATTGGCCTTCCTGCACTTTCAAGCCACCTATGTGGTCGCACGGTGTCGGACACGACTGAAGTGACTTAGCAGCAGCAGCAGCACTTTCAAGGCTGATCTGCCCGACACAAACCTCTTTGGAAATATGATTACATGTGAAATTAGTGATCCAGAACTACTTCAATAGCAACAAAGTAAAATTGCAGTGTTGACAAGTGTTGACAATTGGAGCGTTGATGTAGTTAAAATGTTACGGAGCATCAATGCTCAGAGAGGAGACCTAAAAGAGGAGAGGACAACAGTGCCACTCAGCTGCTGAGACCTCTGATTCCAGATTGTTCCTGGACGGGTGAAGAAACCCTTCCCCGACTGGAGGAAGGGGCTGCATTCTTACTGCCCAGGCTGGGAGGGATTTGTGTGCGTGCTTTGCAATGCACCACACCATCATTTTCCCTTTCATCTCTGGGGGCATCTTTTTTTTTTTTTTCCTTTTTGCTCATTAAATTTTGTTTTCAAGGGTCTCAAAATTCTGTGCTTAAGTTTTGGTTGAGTTGTTTCCATTAAAAAGTGTTTGTTTTAAAAGCTAATAATTTTAAATTGCCCTCCTCCCCGGCTCAGTGGTAAAGAATCTGCCTGCCAATGCAGGAGACATGAGTTCAGTCCCGGGATTGGGAAGATCCCCTGGAGGGGGGATGGCAACTCACCCCATTGTTCTTGCCTGGAAAATTCCATGGACAGAGGAGACTGCAGGCTATAGTCCAAGGGATGGCAAAAAGAGTCGGATACAACTTAGCGACTAAACAACAACCGTAATAACCTCCGGCCCCGCCTCCCCACCAGCTCACCAAACATTCTTTTTCCCTTCTGAAGGTTTTAAATGAAACATTGTTATCATTAACCAGTCTTTTACTATTACACTTATATGGCCAATTGAGGCAAACAGTTCCGAGATCAATCTTTTACCATCTATTAAAATGGGGGATAATATTACTTTAGCCTTCTGAACTTTCTAGGCGACTCGGTGACCTTGCCAACTCCAGCAGCCTGCTGCTTTGATGACACCCACAGCAACTGGCTGGCCCATGTCACGAACAGTAAAACAACCCTAAGGAGGATCAGAGAATCTCTCAACACACATACTAGCCTCGCAAGATTTCCAGAATATGGACCCACCTTCTAGCTTCTTCTCAGAACGGCAGTCAAAACTCCTCTGTTCAACAAATCTGCAAGCAATGTGAGCTGTGAGACAACTGCACCCAGATGCGTGGCGTCACTGGTTTGTCCTGAATGGTTCAGGATGGTCAGGAAGTCAGCTGCTTCCACTGGTAGGTCATACTTACTGTCACCATAAGAATGGTGCCATGCGCTTGGGGCTGGTACGCGGGGATGACCCAGAGAGATGTTGTGGGGGTGGGGGTGGGAGGGGGGTTCAGGTTTGGGAATGCATGTACACCTGTGGTGGATTCATGTCAATGTATGGCAAAACCAATACAGAATTGTAAAGTAAAATAAAAAATAAATTAATTTAAAAAAATAAAAAAGAATGGTGCCATGGCAAACATCTCTGATAGACACCTTCTCAACACTGAAGCCCACGGAATCCCCAGGAAGAGCCTCCCTCAAAGCTTCATGGTGCATTCCAAGGGACTGGACTTCATTTGTATCACTGGCTGGAGCCAAGTGACCACCATGCTGGGGGTTGAGAACAGCAATCTCCACGGGAACAGTACCAGTTCCATCAATTTTATAGGCATCCTGGAAGGGCAGACAGAAGGGCTCGTCAGTCGGATAAGTTGGTAGCTGGATGCAATCCAGAGCTTCAGGCGGTATGGTTCTGCTGGCACGGCCATCTTTATGGATGACTTTCCATGGCTCCAGAATGTCACCATGCTAACCAGAGCTGGCACAAATGCTACTGTGTCAGGCTTATAGCCAGTTTTCCTAATGTAGGTGCTGACTTCCTTAACAAGTGTCTTCGTATCTCTTTCTGGCTGTAGGAACCCTTTTGTTAACACCAACAGTTACTTGTTTCACACCCAGTGTATAAGCCAGAAGGACATGCTCATAGGTCGGGAGACACTAGCTTCAAATTCACCAACACCGTCAGCAACAATCAGAACAGCATGGTCTGGCTGAGATGTGCCTGCAGTCATCGTTCTGATAAAGTCTCTGTGTCCTGGGATATCAATGATGGTCGCGTCATACTTGCTGACCTTGCATTGCCCCAGGGAGATGTTGACGGTGGTACTACCTATTAATGGGGATACCACACTCACATTCATCTTTCACTTTATCCAAGACACAAGCATCCTTGAAGGCGCCCTTTTCCATCTCAGCAGACTCTTTCTCAAATGTTTATGGTTCCTTTGTCAGCTCCCCCACCAACATTTGTAGATCAGATGGGCATGAATGTCAGACTTACCCGAGCTACGTGTCCAATGATGACAGAGTTGATACGAGTCTTTTCCTTTGCCACTTGGCTTAGATTCACTGGTGGGTTTCACGACACCTGTGTTCTGGTGGAGAACCTATTGTTAGTGAGGAGTGCCATCTTTGCCCTTTATCAAGTTCCTATATATGCATAGGTCTTGGTTTTCTTTTGAATACATTTTAAATCTTGGAATAATTCTAGATTTGCAGAAAATCTGAAGAGAGGAATTTGGTACAGCCTCACCCAGTTTCATCTAATGGCCACAGATTTCATGCATATTTTGGTACTCTTGTTCAAACTAAGAGACCAACTTTGGTACATTGCTATTAACTAAACTCCAGACTTTATTCATTATTTTACTAGCTTTTCCGTTAGTGCCCCTTTTTCTGTCCCAGAATCCAGTCCAGGGCATCAAAGTGTGTTTAGTTGTCATGTCTCTGCAATTGCATCTGATCTTTGACAGTTTCCTGGTTTTTCCTTGTTTTTCATGATCTCGACAGTTTTAAAGAGTACGGGTGATGTATCTTTTTAGACTGGCCCTCCACTTAGATTTATCTGACGACTTTAATATGATTGGGGTCATGGATCTGGGGAAGGATCCTCTAAATGTGAAGTACCCTTCTCATCACATCAGGGTGCACGGTAGCAACATCACTTACTGCTGGTGATGTTAACCTCAATCACTTAATTAAGGCAGTGCTTGTCATGTTTCTCCACTATAAAGCAACCGTTTTTCCTTTGCCATACTCTAATCTTTGGAAGCTGGTCACCAAGCCTGCACTGGAGGACGGGGGAGGGAGCGTGTGAACTAAGTTCCACTTCTTGGATCAAGGAATATCTACATATATTATTGGGATTACTTTTGTAGGAAGTATTTGTACAGAAGCTTACCTTGTAAGGAAGATCTTCTCTCCCATTTATTTATTTTTCAATCTTTTTTTTATCAATATAGACTTATTAATTTATACCTGAGATTATAATCCAATTGTTTGGATTATTTTTTCACTCAAATTGTTAATTATTTTGTCACAGATTGTTCCAGTGGGAACTATCTCAGGTTGCTTCCTAGGTCCCTTTGACATATAATTGCCCCCCACTCCCCCACCCCCCACTTAAAGCATTTCTTACTTTATGGTACTACAAGATGCTCTGGGCTCATTTTATATGTGCCCTGTCACAGCCATTTCTCCAAGGAGTCCTGGTTCCTTTTATTTGATAATGGTATTAGAAATCAAGATGTGGGTGTTGGGTATGCTCAGTGCTATTGGGATATCACTGCTTATAAGTTCTGTCAGTGGAAAGAGCTGGGAGATACATGCATGTGTACAAATCCAGGTACAACAAATATCTATACTTATTTCTGTATCAATTTATCTCTTTATATTACATTAAATACAAGGCCACCAATGTCTCCAGGCTTTATCCAGTCCCACAGGTTCATTCTAGCCTTGCTGTGCTGTGTTTAGTCATTCAGTCGTGTAGAACTCTTTGTGAGCCCATGGGCTGTAGCCCACCAGGCTCCTCTGTCCATAGGATTCTCCAGGCAAGAAGACTGGAGTGGGTTGCCAAGCCCTCCTCCAGTCTTCCCAACCCCAGGGGTCAAACTCAGGTCCCCTGCATTGCAGGTGGATTCTTTACCATCTGATCCACCAGAGAAGACCATGAATACTAGAGTGGGTAGCCTATCCCTTCTCCAGGGGATCTTCCTGACCTAGGAACTGAATCTGAGTCTCCTGCACTGCAGGAAGATTCTTTACCAGCTGGGCTACCAGGGAAGCCCTAATTTTAGCCTTACCTTTTTGCTTATAAGTATCTACCCTCTTTAGCAGTGAGAAACCTGACCCCCCATTATCATCCATCCATTTGCTTATCGATTCAACTCCAGTATACATGAAAAGCAGTTTCAGACTTGTTAACCTATACTTCCATGATACAGGTCTTTTTTGAGTCTGTATTCTGTTCTCTAAGGTTATTTGATTCCAGCTTGTGCTTCTTCGAGCCCAGCATTTCTCATAATGTACTCTGCATATAAGTTAAATAAGCAGGGTGACAATATACAGCCTTGACATACTCTTTTTCCTATTTGGAACAAGTCTGTTGTTCCATGTCCAGTTCTAACTGTTGCTTCCTGAACTGCATACAGGTTTCTCAAGAGGCAGGTCAGGTGGTCTGGTATTCCCATCTCTTTCAGAATTTTCCACAGTTTATTTTGATCCACACAGTCAAAGGCTTTGGCATAGTCAATAAAGCAGAAATAGATGTTTTTCTGGAACTCTCTTGCTTTTTTGATGATCCAGTGGATGTTGGCAATTTGATCTCTGGTTCCTCTGCCTTTTCTAAAACCAGCTTGAATATCTGCAAGATTGCCAGGAGAAATATCAATAACCTCAGATATGCAGATGACACCACCCTTATGGCAGAAAGTGAAGAGGAACTAAAAAGCCTCTTGATGAAAATGAAAGAGGAGAGTGAAAAAGTTGGCTTAAAGCTCAATATGAAAAGTAAGATCATGGCCTCTGGTCCCATCACTTCATGGGAAATAGATGGGGAAACAGTGGAAGCAATGTCAGACTTCATTTTGGGGGGCTCTAAAATCACTGCAGATGGTGATTGCAGCCATGAAATTAAAAGACGCTTACTTCTTGGAAGGAAAGTTATGACTAACCTAGATAGCATATTCAAAAGCAGAGACATTACTTTGCCAACAAAGGTCCATCTAGTCAAGGCTATGGTTTATCCAATGGTCATGTATGGATGTAAGAGTTGGACTGTGAAGAAAGCTGAGTGCTGAAGAATTGATGCTTTTGAACTGTGGTGTTGGAGAAGACTCTTGAGAGTCCCTTGGACTGCAAGGAGATCCAACCAGTCCATCCTAAAGAAGATCAGTCCTGGGTATTCATTGGAAGGAATGATGCTGAAGCTGAAACTCCAATACTTTGGCCACCTCATGTAAAGAGTTGATTCATTGGAAAAGACCCTTATGCTGGGAGGGATTGGGGGCAGGAAGAGAAGGGGATGACAGAGGATGAGATGGCTGGATGGCATCACCGACTCGATGGACATGAGTTTGGGTAAACTCTGGGAGTTGGTGATGGACAGGGAGGCCTGACGTGCTGCGATTCATGGGGTTGCAGAGTCTAACACGACTGAGAGACTGAACTGAACTGAAGGTTATTTGAGTTCTTTTTTTTCACCATTACCATTCTAATTTGATTATTATAACTTTAAGATGTGTCTTTATCCAAAGAAAAAGAAGTCTTTTTGAGTTAGCTACTCACAGACATTTATTTTTCTATACAAATTTATTGTGGATTTTTTTAGTTTCTTGATTTTGACTGGAATGGCAATAGTTTCTTTTATAGCTTCATTTAGAAAGATTTAACAAATATGCACCATGAAGACATTCTTCCATGAATATTTTACTGTCTAGTTAGTAAGACCTTCTTTTACCATTTTCTCCTTAAAGATGTTGCGCAGTCATTTTAACTCTGAGATTACTTTTAGTTTTGAAAGGTTTTTGAATAGTTGTTTCTAAATATGTTTGTAATTATATTTAAATAGTTACTATTTAAAATTTATGTTTCTATAATGTTTTACTCCTGTGTTTTGTTGCTTTGCAGCCTTTATTTCTCCATCCTCACTGATCTTGCCACAGGTATGTTTATTTAATCTAAAAACCAAAGCAGTCAGCTTTTTGTTTGTGAATATTCTTTATTGTTTTTCTCATTCTATTTGTAATTGATTTGGCTCCTTACCTTTGCTTCCTTTTTCTTCTTACTTCTTTTGGTTATTCTATCGCACTTTTCCCAGTTTCTTGATTTGAATATGTATTTGTTCATTAGTTTTCAGTCTTTCTTGCTTTTGGATAAATGTGCTTCAAGCTATAAATTTTCCTCTAAGACTTGTGTCCCACAGATTAAGCAATATAATGTGCCCATTTTATTGCATTCCAAGTCTTTCATAAATTCCCTAGTGTGTCCCAAGGATTATTTAGAATGTTTTTCCCTCTCATAGGCTTATGAGATTTAAAAAGCCTATCTTTTTATTATCAAGGTCAAATTTTACTGCCTGATGGTCAGAGAACATGGTCTGTATGATATTAATTTGGGGGGAATGAATTTGGGCCTTCTTTGTAGCCTAGGAAATTGTCCATTTTTATGACAATTCCATTATATTTAAGAATAAAATGTATTCTGTTTATGTGTATAAAGTTCTCATACCATCAATTAATTTGAATACATTGACATTCAGATTGTTTATATTTTTTCATATTTCTGTCCAGTGACTAAGAGGTTAAACTAGTTTTCACAATAGCTTTGAAATTTATCATTAACATTTTAATCTCTAAACTGGGTATGGATTTTGCTCCATTTTGCTGCTCAAAGAATAGGGCCATCAATTGAATAAACCTAGTATTTTTGAAGAGTCTGGTCTGAGATCTGGTCACCAATACAATATATATTTACTGAGGATATGGCTCCTGTGGGACTTGTCCTAGCAGAATCAGTGCAGGGGCTTCCCTGGCGGCCCAGATGGCAAAACGTCTGCCTACAATGTGGGAGACCTGGGTTTGATCCCTGGGTCAGGAAGATCCCCTGGAGAAGGAAATCCCACTCCAGTACTTTTGCCTGGAAAATTCCATGGACGGAGGAGCCTGGTAGGCTACAGTCAGTGGGGTTGCAGAGAATCGGATAAGACTGAGTGACTTCACTTTTTTTCACCCTCAAATGGATTTGGGATTATATTTTTAAACATGAGGGCCTCCCCCGCCCCCGACAAGTATAAATGCAGTATATGGCATAATGGCTGGAATTCACAAGCAGATTCACGCAGAATGTTCAGAATACCCCCATCCCAGACCCCATTCAATGCCACAGTGACTAAAACACACCTACAAGAAATTCTTCTGGGGAGTTGTGATCTCCAAATGTCCTCTTCTAAACTATAAACCATTTGTGGATTGGCTGCAAGTTGATATTATTCTCTAACACCTTGTGGTGGTGGTTGTCGTTTGGTCTGTCATTCGTGTCTGACTCTTTGCGACCCCATGGACTGTAGCCTGCCAGGGTCCTCTGTCCATGGGATTCTCCAGGCAGGAATACTGGAGTGGGTTGCCGTTTCCTTCTCTCAGGGATCTTCCCAACCCAGGGATGAAAGTCACATCTCCTGCACTGACGGGTGGGTTCTTTACCACTGAGCTAGCCACCTGGGAAGCCCATCTTATGGTGAATTTACCAAATTTCTCTCTTTTCTGATGACCAGCTAGAAACAGCTTTTGTAAGGAAACAGGTTAAGGAGAAAGGGTAGAGAAGAAGGGGGGCTTAGCATAGGGAGTGAGGCAGAAAAATAAGTGCTTCCAGGGATATAAATTTTGGAAAGTTGTAGCTGTTGGGGCTTTGGGAAGATGGGAGCAGCAAAATGCTGCCGTGTGCATGTGTGGGGAGGTGGGTGAGCAGAGAGTGGACCTGGGGAAATTTAAGAAGACAAATGTCATCTATGTCATGATTTGTATCGCCTGGCCTCGCACTTATGGCTAGTTTATTCCATACTGGACAAGAGGGGGACATTTTCTGCTCTTCTTCAGTTTAGTCTCAGAGAAGAAAAAAGGACAAAGTTGATGCTTATGTTTTCTTATCTTTCTTCAGTAAGAAATTCACAATGACTTAACCTGGATCATACTAGTGTGATGTATCTACTGCTCAAATATTAATAATGTTTAATAATTATTATATGGTCTTGCAACATCTAATAGCATCTTTGGTTCTTCGTTAAATTCTGTTGTGATTGAACTTATCAGATGAATCGCGTTCTCAGTGACACTGTAAATCCAGGGTAAGGCTTCTGTGTAACACTTTTCTGAATTTATTATGGCTGGCTGTCTAGTGCAATGCACATAGCAAATATTATGTAGGTTTACTTGTCTCTTCTAGCCTATGGACACTGCGTCTTTCACTGGAGTTCAAGTAACTGTCTTTGAAAGAATGCTTCATTATTCTCACTGAAAAACAGATAGTGGAATAGTCTTGATCGCAGGTAACTGCCATACTAAAGAGACTAAAATTTGTATCAGGAGAGAAAGAAATTCCATACCTCTCCTCTGTGTAATGTGATTGCATTCACAAGCTGTTAACCGATGAAATGATGCAGGGTAAATTGTCAAGACCACCTCCTCTTGTGAATACAAGGTATCCTTCTGACAGCCTGAGAGTTTGTGATGAACGTGCTTTCACATGAGCTTGACAGGGTCTTTGATGGAGCATCTCCCTTTACCCCTTTCTAGAACTTGAGTTTAACTCTGTAATATTGAAATAGGAGTAAATAAACATACTCACTTACCAGATGTGAATGAGAAGTATGGCCAGAGGAGATGAACTGGTGGGCGATTAGAGGCTGGACTAATTCAGCGCTGTCCAGGTGCCAGCTTGTAGACTGGAAAAGTCTTTATAAGCTTGTGGACTGGAAAACCTGCATTCTGAGGCTTTTTGACAGCATACCTAGTCAATCTATGTTTTCGAATAGATTGACATCAAGACCCAGGTCTCTATTCATTTACATAGACATTTATCTAATTGACAAATATTTATTGAGCCCTATAAGCTGCCAAGCCCTGTTCTCGGCAGTGAAAACAAAGAACTGAATTTTCTTTTGTGTCATTATAGAACGCACATTTTAGTAAACGAGTCTGACAAATAAGTATCTAATATTACTAGTAGGTGAGGAAAAGGGGGTGACAGAGGCTGAGATAGTTGGATGGCATCATTGACTCAATGGACATGAGCTTGAGTAAACTCCAGGAGATAGTGAAGGACAGGGAAGCTTGGTGTGCTGCATTCCATGGGGTCACCAAGAGTTGGACATGCCTGAGCGACTGAACAACAGCAGGTGATAAAGGCGACAAAAGAAAAGAGAGGAGGGTACGAAGCTAGGGAGTGAGAGGTGGAGAGGAAGAGACCACATGCAGTCAGATAAGCCACGTGAGGCCCGGGCAGAGTTTCAGAGGTGGAAACAGCAAGCACAAGGGCCCTGAAGTGGGTGCCTGCTGAGAATGTCCTAGGAACAGTGGTGCTTATTTTCAGTAGACTGGAGTGTTCTTGGCGCAAATAAAGTCCTTTCCCTCCATGCAGGCTTGTTACATAGAAAGGATGTCACCATCCAGAGGCTGATTGGTGAGCCTCATATCTGAACAAGTTGGGTTAGTGACCAATGGTTCACTGCACCAGGCTGACTTAGTCTGAAGCATCCACCTGTTCTTCTGAGCCATACCCCATCTGGTATGTCTCTGGCTAAGGTTGGGATGGGCAACAACTTCTTTCTTGGTTTTTAAACTGAGGTTAAGAAACACTGGGTGAATGGTCCAGCACCCATCATCTGGGCAGTACTGGCAAGTTCTCCCACTCGCTCCCTTTTTGTAGAGAGCTGATAACATGCCCAAGGCCACACAGGCAGAAACTGAATAGTTTTGGACTGTTTCCTACATCTCTCTCCTGCTCCCTCCTGTCTCTTCGGTCAGGTCCACTCTGGTTGAAAACAAACTTGGTGGTTGGCAATAAACCACAGAAAAGAACCCATGTTGACAATTAGTCAAAATTAAGTCTGTCTTAGAGAACAAACTCATGGTTCCTGGGCGGGTGGGGGGGGGGAGGCGGGGAATGTTGGGGGAAAGGGATAGTTAGGGAGCTTAGGATGGACATCTACACACTGCTATATTTAAAATGGATAACCACCAAGGACCCACTGTATAGCACAGAGAACTCTGCTCAGTGTTATGTGGCAGCCTGGATGGGAGCGGAGTTTGGGGGAAATAGATACGTGTATATGTATGGCCGAATCCCTTTGCTGTTCACCTGAAACTATCACAACATTCTTATCTGTTATACTCCAATATTAAATTAAAAGTTTTTTTTAATTAAGTCTGTCTTTACTAACAAAGAATATTACTCTTTACAGCCTGAATTTTGGGTATATCCTTGTCTCTTAATATTGCTGCAAGAACTCGTATCTGGTCAGGCCACTTGCTCTGACCTGCCTACAAGGTAAGCATTTCCACAAGCACAATAGTCTTGCCAGGTCAGGGGCTCAGGGTCAATCCTATAGACGTTTCCTATTAGAGACTCTGGAATTTCAAGGATCACACACACACACAAAACCCACGTCCTTAGACGTTCAATACAGACCTGCTTACAGAGCACAGGAGACTATTTCCTCAAAGTAGAGGGCGAGCTAATGGATGATTCCAGGAATCACCAAATTACTCATCTCATGACCTGGTTCATGATTTATTTGAACACATAACCAAGTACTGATGAAGGTGTATTAAGGAATGCACCAGCCTGTTTTTACTTATTTATTGATGCCTCCATTTCAGAATATTTCATGCGGCTCTCAAGTCAACGAGGAACATCTTACAAAGACACACAGTCCTTTTCCCCCCCGTCAAAGGAGTTTTGCACGCATGGCATCATTTTCTCCGCTTGGCAACAGCTGGCTTCGCTGTTGCGCTGTCCACGAAGGGTTTTCACAGACGTGACTTCATTTGATCCTCTCCTCCCACCCTGCAGGGCCGAAAGGGTGCCCGTCCTCCCATTAGTTTGTCAGTCTGCGGTGACATCCCACCAGACAAGCCTGTCTTTGTCCGAGAGGTGAGATAAGCTAAGGGTCGGGGTTAGGGACATCCGCACGACCTCGGACCGGTTGCCTGACCAAGGACCTCCCCCAACAAGCCCGCCCGCAATTAAGTTCAGTCGCTCAGTCTTGTCCGACTCCTTTGGACCCCATGGACTGCAGCACGTCAGGATTCCCTGTCTTTCACCATCTCCTGGAGCTTGCTTAAACTCATGTCCATTGAGTCAGTGATGCCATCTAACCATCTCTTCCTCTGTCGTCCCCTTCTCCTCCCGCCTTCAATCTATTAGCCAGGGGCATCCACCCTCCCGACCCACCAGCAGGACTTCGACTTAAACAAAGCATCGAATCCCGCCGCGCGTTAATCACGTTCCAGAGGCCACAGCAGAGCACCCTCAGGGCAAGAACGATCTGACTGTGCTGCGTCCACGGGTCTGGGCTCGCGCCCTTCGGGAGCGGAGGATTTGAGGGTTCTTCTTGCTAAGAACCCTCGAGAAGGGCCGCCGAAGGCCCTCTCCTCGCCGCGGCCGAGCGGGGGAAGGGGAGTGTCTTCCGGAGAGTGTCGCCTCGCTCCCGAGCAGCCAGCAACCCAGTTGGGATCGTAGCACCACACGGGAAACCGGGACTCAGAAACCGTTTACCTCCACTACCGGATTTCCGCCGGCCCCTCTGCTCACAGGCCCCGCCTCTTCCGTCGACTTTTCCCTCGAGGCCCCGCCCCTTCCGCCGGCACCGCCCCCGTTCATCCCACGTGTAATCCCTGAGACGCTGTCTGGGTCACCGCGCGTTTGCTTCCGCCAGGTCTCCGGGCGCGTGGATCCTGGCGCGCCCCCGCCCTCTTGGCCATGGGGGTCCCCAAGAGGAAGGTCTCGGGCGGCCGGGACGGCGCGGCTGCCCCGGCGGGCGCAGCCAAGCGGACCCGCACCGAAGAGCTCACGGGCGTGCGCTTCAAGGCTCAGCTGAGGGACCCGCAGGGCGCGGGGCCGGGTGAGTGCAGGGGGGAAGAGAGCGCGAGCTTCTGTCTGCGTGGGGCCTCCGTGTGCAGACGCAGCAGCTCCTTTCTGCAGCAAGGGTCAAAGCCCAGCCTCCCGATTTGCAGTCGGGAAACCGAGACCTGGGTGCCGGGGAGTCCAGGGCCACGATTTGCTTGATTGGTGACAGTTTCCTGCGAGTGCATGCTTCCTCTGCCCGAGCAGCATCTGTCGGCAAGCTCTAAAATTCTTTTTATTGCAATTGTTAGGAAAATGGATAAATGTACTCCTCATTCATCACAGCAGGTATTTATGGAGTCCTGACTGTGAGTCGGGGGCTTCCCTCATAGCTCAATCGGTAAAGAATCTGCCTGCAATGCAGGAGACCCAGGTTCGATTCCTGGGTCGGAAGATCCCCTGGAGAAGGGCATGGCAACCCACTCCAGTATTCTCCATGTAGAATACCATGGACAGAGGGCTATAGTCCATGGGATTGCTCGAGTCAGTTCGGGGCTGTTCAGTGAGCCGGTCTGCAGTTACTGCCATCGCTGTCAGCTCTGTTTTGCGTAGCTTTGATTCTCCACCACTCACACTGACCCGAGAACATGTAATAAGCTATCACGTGAAGCCACCGCAGGGCCTGTCAGTTGACCAAGATTAGTGACTGATACGAAGTAGATTCTATAATTTCACTTTTTGAAAAGTGTGATCACCCTGCACAACTTCTTGTAATCCATTAGAAAGTATTTAAATTATGAGGGCAAAACACAATCGAATTAGGCTAATATGTGGAAACACTGGCATTGTGTCAAAATGAAACAGTGACAGTGTTTCTCTCAAGTGAAAAATTATTAAGTTCATGGCCAGAATATCCTCAGTTTCTAGTTTGTCTTCCACAGATTTTTTTTTTTTTTTTTTAAGGTTTGATATCTGCAACTGCTAGCTAGTGCCAGGAAGATGATACCTGCTTTAGCACAGAATTATACATTTCATTCATTCAGTTGTTCATTAGTTTTGGGGGAAGGAAATGGCAACCCACTCTAGTAATCTTGCCTGAAAAATCCCATGGACAGAGGAGCCTGGTGGGCTACAGTCCAAAGGGTCGCAGAGTTGAACATGACTGAGTGACTAAGCACATACATTTCATTCATTCATTTGTTCATTATTTACAAGGGGCTGTTATTTGCTTGGGTAGAGATCAAAGGGTAAGAATCAGATGGGCCCTGCCATTTTTAGATGGCATGTGTAAGTGAGAACATACAGTATTTGTGTTTCCCTAACTTGTTTCATTTACTGCCTTCAGGGTTCATATAGAATGTTGCAAAAGGTAAAGTTTCCTACTTTCTTTTTTTTTATTTTTTTAATTTTGGCTGCACTGAGTGGCATGTGGGACCTTAGGATTGAACCTGCACCTCTTGCAGTAGAAGCTTGGAGTCTTAACCACTGGACCACCAGAAAAGTCCCCAGTGTCCTTCTTTTTTAAAGGCTGAATAATATTCCATTGTGTGTATTTCTTTCCTTTGTTTTTTTTTTGATGTGGACCAGTTTAAAAACATTTTGCTGTAGTTATCTATTTGTTCACTCATTTATTTATGTATGGCTGCACTGTACAGCATGTGCCAGCTGAGTTCCCCAACCAAAGATTGAACCCATGACCCCTGCAGTGGAAGCACAGAGTCTTAACCAGTAGACCACAAGGGTAGTCCATGATGTGGACCCTTTTTTAAAGTCTTTATTGAATTTGTTACAATATTGTTTCTGTTTTCTGTTTTGTGTTTTTTTGGCCAAGAGGCCTCTGGGATCTTACCTCCTTGACCAGGGGTTGCGACCTGCCCCCCTGCATTGGAAGGCAAAGTTTTAACCACTGGAAGTCCCTTTTATGTGTATTTCTGTGTGTAGATGTACCACATTTTCTTTATCCATTATGCCCCCTTCAGTTGATGGGGGGTGGGGATGGAGAGCAGGGTTACATTAATAAAGACCCAGAGGATGCTCAGGAGCATCGGATAGTAACCCATCAGGAGGTTTCCTACATCAGGAAGGGTTCTGCTCTCAACCAGTGCCTTTGAAAGATGCTCCCCATGACTTAAGGACATGTCCTCTCTCTTGATCTCCGTCTCCACCCTGCTTCTCTGTTCCATCTTGTCATGGGCTGCTTCCATTCACCTGGCTATTTCCTGCCAGCAATCTCCCTCTGTCACCGTAGCACCTGGGATTGTTTCTAAAGAGACTGTCCTTATTAACATCTGATCGTGACTCTCATTTCAGCCCTGGAGGCATTTGTTTCTGCTGCTAAGAAGCTCCCCCGAGAAGACGTGTACGATGTTGTAGAGGGGTACATCAAGATTTCTGTGGAGTGTGCCGAGATTTTCCAGCTCCTGAGTGGGGAGAAGCGCCCTGAAAGTGAAGTATGCTCTTTCTTACCTGGCCTGATGGGGAGGAGCAAAAGTTAGTGCTACTGTTGTGTTAGGGCTTAAAGAGTCACCCGCCAAGCAGGAGACCCAAGTTCAATCCCTGGGTTGGAAAGATCTCCTGGAGAAAGAAAAGGCAACCCACTCCAGTATTCTAGCCTGGAAAATCCCATGGACAGAAGAGCCTGGTGGGCTACAGTCCACAGGGTCACAAGAGTTGAACACAACTGAGTGACTAAATAACAACTATTATGTTAAGCTCGATGAAGAGAAATGTGATATAAATCTCCAAAATATTACCAGCTTTCTACTGAAAATGATGCTATCTGTGCCTGGGCTGTAGAGATACATTCATTTTTGCATTGTAACCTTTGAAAGCCTTTGGAGGAAAGTGCTAACTTGTTACTGGTGAATAATAGCAGAAGGAAGGATCATAGATTCTTGTCTAAACTTACTTGGTTTCTGCATGGTTTGCTTTAACGGAAGGGAATTAGGTAAAGATTGTGTGTCCCAGGTACAGATGTATATTGAGTTGTCTGTTGTTTTCTGCTTCCAAAAAGGTTCAGAATTTGAGGTGTTTATGAACCTGTTGAAGTCTCAGGATTATTGCTGTAAGGTTGTAGACCCTAATATCCCCAAAGCAGTGAGGCAGAATCATTACTAGAAATTTCTCTTTTATTCATTTGGTTTAATTGTAAGCAAGCTGTTCTCTATTTAGCTAGACTCTTGGAGCAAGGCTAATTCCAGAGCTCAGGGCCTGGCAAGTCTCTGTGTTTGATTCAGGATCTGGCAGGCTGAAAGATTTAAACCTGCAGGTAACTGTGGCTAAGACAAGTGTCTGTAGAGGCGGAAACGAAAAGGAGATGATTTGTAAGCACCTCGATTCTGTCTTTGCAGATGCTTTTAGTATTTCAAGTTTTCGAGGCCATATTATTGCGGACAGCCAGTGACCTTTCCCATTTTCACGTGGTGGGGACCAACATCGTGAAGAAGCTGATGAATAACCACATGAAGCTCATCTGTGAGTCCCTGTATGCCTCGGGTTACAGGTAAGTTGGCCGCCTGTACATGGCCAGGACTAGCCTTGGACTTGGTCAGCGTTCAGCTCTCCACGAGGGCGCCTGACCTTCCCTCTACCCGCCCGCAGAGCTGAGCTGTTTCCGAGGCTATGGCAGTGCCCTCCTCCTGTTGCTGGCCGTCCCCTCGCTGTCACCGGCAGTGCCCTCCTCCTGCTGCTGGCTGTCCCCGCGCTGTCACCGGCTCCTCTGCTGTGTCCCTCTGCTCCCGCCCTGCCACTCCCACTGCGGTCTGGGGAGCACCCCAGACCTCCTTAACGCTACCTGTCCTTTTAACCTCCAACGGCTTGTCTCCTAGGTCCTTGCAACCTCCCTCTCTCTCCACCTTCAAAGCCTTGCGGAGGTGTCATCTCAGGGAGGCCCTCTCTGACCATCCCATCCACAGCTGAAAGTGTGCCATAATATCCATAGCCATCTCCTGACCCACTGTCTGCCTCCACTGGGATGCAGGGTGCCTGAGGGTGGGGCCTTGACTGTCTCGTAAATTGCCGTTTTCCCAGCACTTAAATAGAATGTAGGTGCTCAGTCGGCACGGATTCTGAGTAACCTACCGCAGGGTGGAAAGGCAGCCAGGCTCTTGCATCTAGAGATGTCCCCTGCGCAGAAGTCTTCTCCTGGCCTGCACTGGGTGCGGGTGGGGTCCAGCTCCATGATGATTTACTGGAGAGAGACATTTCCATTTTCTCTCTGCCTTCATCTTATGTTCTAGGATTGTCCTCAGACTCAGTTTTTTAGCTTTCTTTGAAGATTTTGTTAGGATTTTTTTTTTCTTAAAGAAAGGGCATGTCTCCGTGTTTCCTTCCTCCTGGTTTCTGGTGTGGGGCCAGCAGACCGGACAGACAGGTTGCAGCTGGCTCGAGGCGAGGGGGCCTTTGTGGTCCTGCCGTCACGACGCCAGGTCTCGCTTGTCCTGAACAGGATGGCTCGAGCCTGCTTGAACCTGATGGCCGCCATGGTGACCCAGGGTCCTGAGGCCGCCAGGGACGTCTGCAGCCATTTCGATTTGAATAAGAAGACCTTGTACACCCTGGTGACCAAGAGGGATCCAAAGGTGAGGAGTGTCTCATGAGTTTCCCCCTGCTGCTGCAGTGGTTCCTGCGTCCTCCTCTCTCTGGCCCCAGTCCTCACCTAGATGGAGCGGGAGGCCTCTGTGTGAAAGGTATGCCTCAGCAGCCACTTTGAGCCTGTGAGGCAGGGCGGCCTCACCCCGGCCGGTGGTGGGGGCCTGGTCACCTAGTGGGGCCTGAGTGACGGGGACGTCTGAGGCCAGCTCAGTGTGGCAGGGCCTCTCTGGCCCGTGAGGATGGTGCAGCTGGCGGGCGTCTTCCCAGAGCGGTGGCGGTAGTCTCTGCGGGCCTTGTGGGGTGGTGCTCGTGGTGGTCCTCCTATGCTTGTTCCGTCCACTGTGTGGAAAAGCCCTTAAGAGGCCACGCTAGTGAGGTCATCAGAAACGACATTTATGGCTTTTTTAAAAAAATTATTATTTATTCTTTGCTTTATTTTGTGACTGTGCTGGGTCTTCATTGCCCTGCCCACTTTCCTCTAGCTGTGGCCCGCAGGGGCTGCTCTCCAGCTAAGGTGTGTGGGCTTCCCCCTGCCGTGGCCTCTCCTCCTGTGGGGCACAGGCCCTAGGCACACGGATTTCAGTAGCTGTGGCTCTCTGGTTGCAGCTCCCGGGCTCTAGAGCACAGGTTCAGTAGTTTGTGGCACAGGCTCGGTTGCTCTGTGACATGTGGGAATCTTCCTGGGTCGAGGATTGAACCCGTGTCTCCTGCATTTGGCAGGCAGATTCTTTACCACGGAGCCCCCAGGGAAGCCTGACGTTTGTGGCTTTTTAATATGTTCCTTGTGCCTCCCAGTTAGAAGTCTTAACAATGAGTAGGGGATGGATTATGCCAAAGAGAATCGAAGTGTGAACAGTTGGTGGTGAGAGTTGTCTAAAGAAGAAAGGTTTTCTAGGAGCTCCGGAAGTTTCCCTTGGGTTTGAAAGGATCTTGAGGGAAAAGCACAAGTTTCAGAACACGTGAGCTGGAGCACGGGCACGCTTCCAACCCCTGTGCCAGCTGTGGGTGGTCGAGGTGGCCCTTCCGCTTTGCAGGGTCTGCCCTCCCCACTGAGCTTCCCATGTGGTCCTCGTGGTAAAGGATCCGCCTGCCAGGGCAGGAGATGTGGGTTCAATCCCTGGGTCAGGAAGATCCCCTGGAGAAAGGCATGATAGCCCACTCCAGTGTTCTTGCCTGGAGAATCCCCATGGACAGAGGAGCCTGGCGGGTTACAGTCCATGGAGTCGGAAAGAGTCGGACACGACTGAAGCGACTTAACACACACACACCCCCTCACTGCTGGCTCCGTCCCCCACACCCCCTTCCTTGGCATTGGCATCAGGTAACAGAGGCCCACCTTTGTCTGCCCGGAGGAGCCACGTTAGAAGAAGCAACTTCTGCAGCCAGGTGTGACCTTCTTCTCCAGCTCTTCCTAGGAAATAAAGAGTTTCTGTGCTGCCAGGTGATAACTAGACTGAAGGTGAATCACAGTAACAACAGCGTTGAAGGTTTTTTTGGAATAACGGATAAGGTTTTCTCTGAGGAAAAGCTTCCAGGTCTTCGTGATTCATGGATATACTATAGTCGGTGTGTCCGAAGTTCCACTTAATGAGTGACAGCTCCTGGCATCTAAACGGTGTGTCTGACGTAAAGAAGGTGTGTGCTCTCCGCCCCCGAAGGCAGACCTGGCTCTCTGGTTTTCCCTGGCCGTCAGCCTGGCAGTAATTACCTGTCAGAATCCCTTCCCTTTCCCTCCCTCAATCTTGGCCCAACCCACCCTTCCATCTTAAGTAAAGTGCACGTCAGTGGACAGGCCACCCGCCACTGCACAGCTTGGGAAAGCCCAGTCCTTGTCCAGATCTGGCTGCTTCAGCTCAGGGCCTCCACAAGTCATTGTACCTCTTGATCTGGAAAACGGGAGTTACTGTAGAAATGAAAGTAATTTTGCTTTGCTTAATCATCTGTATCAAGTATCTTACATACTTTGTGCGTGCTGTGCTAAGTCACTTCCGTCCTGTCCAACTCTCTGCGACCCCGTGGACTGTAGCCCTCCAGGCCCCTCTGTCCATGGGATTCTCCGGGCAAGAATACTGGAGTGGGCTGCCATGCCCGCCTGCAGGGGACCTTCCCGACCCAGGGATCGAACACACATCTCTCATGTCTCGCAGATGGGGTTCTTTACCACTAGCGCCACCTGGGAAGCCTGGACCCTCTGCATTGGAAGTGTGGAGTCTTAGCCACTGACTACCAGGGAAGTCTGAAACTTTGTATATTGTAGGAAATCGTTTCTAGACAGTAAAAAAAAGTTTCTCATATGGGAAATGTCAGAAACATTCAAAAATAGACATCAGCACAGTGACTTCCTGTGTCCCTGTCATCCAGCCTCAGGAGCTGTCATCCTTCCCTGCCTTCGGGTTTTGGGACAGACAGTCAGTGACACGATCAGACAAAGGGTCATGTCCGACTCTTTGCAGCCCTGTTGACTATAACCCGCCAGATTCCCCTGTCCTTGAGATTCGGTGGCCATGTCCTCCTCCAGGGGATCTTCCCGACCCCAGGGATCGAACCAGCTCTCTTGCTTCTCCTGCATTGGCAGGCGGGTTCTTTACCACTAGCGCCACTTGAAACACCCCTGTTACAGCTCATCACACATATATTTCGACTATAAATATTTAGTATCTCGAACAGAAAGCAACATTTTGGGAAACAAAACCATGGTGCCATGATCATACTTAACACTGTTAATAATTTCTCACCATCATCTAATGCCCAGTTCAGTCTCAGCTTTTCCCCCACTGTCTCAGAAACATCTGTGCCCTCTGTGGTTCAAATCAGGATCCACACAAGGGCTACATGGGATGTTCTGCTGGTACTTTCCTTAAATCTCTCCAGATCTTTGAATTTTCTGCTTTTCTCCCACTTTTTTTTTTTTTTTAAAGCCATTTAGTTATTGAAGAAGCTAAGGGAGATATTTCTTTTCAGTGTTTTTAGCATTTTGGAGGGAGTTATTCAAGCCTCCTGTGAAGAAAGAGGATTATGAATATTTTTTCTCATCCAAAGAAAGCATTGTTAAAAGTCCTGTGCCAAAGAGCAGTTTTACCAAATATGTTTTGGTCTATTTCAGACAGTGTTTTGCAGAACACGCCGTCGAGTTCAGGATGTTTTCTCCCTGGGATAACAGCCCCGTGAAGTCAGAGTGTAGGAATGAGGGGCAGGCGTGTGTGGCCTTCTTGCCTTTGATGGAGATTGCTGGAGACGCAGGGCGGCAGCTGGGGGCAGCGAGGGGCTGTGGTCAGGGGGACGAGGCCTGGCGGTGGCTGCTGGAAAACAAAGAGCCAAAGCTGTGTCTTAGGGGTCTTGTTTTTTACTGTGTCAGGAATGTGAACTTTGGGGTTCTCTGGGACATAAAAGATGGATGCCAGCGGGTGAGAACCAACTTCTGTTTTAGTTCAAAATCCATTGCTGGCAGCACCCATGAGAGGGTCTCTGCTGGGTTCACATGGGATAGAAAGACCTAGAAAGGCAAGTCGGAACCAGCACTCCAGAGTCCTGATTCCCAGGACTTCAGTGGACAGAGAACCCCAAACATCGGGAGCCTTTCCAACTCATGGGGGAAGGATGAAACCTAATTTCATTTTACCAGGCAAGTTTTCGTGTTTTGCCAGAATTCTTTTGAAGTTTAAGGTGTGTGTAGACCAGGATAAGTGAACTGTGCTTGAATCAGGTGGCACGTTGGTTTGAACGGTGAGGCTCCAGATGGCTTAGAAGCAGTGGTCGCTTGAAGCAGTTACTGAGGACAGGGACAGTGTCTGAGTCACCTCTGCGTCCCTCCAGCCTGAGGTTATGACACCTTGAGTGTCGCTGGTGTAGAGTTGGTGAATGAAGGCCCCAGAGCATTGCTGACACTGACGGAGTCAGAGTGTAGCTTATTTTCAGGACTTGAAGGGATCATTGTACCCAAACCGCATACTGTGAAGAGGCCCACATGTTGGTCCCCAGAACCAGAGGGTAGTTTGGGGCTCTCAGTGTATTTGGAATAAAGCAGCCCAGGTCTTGCTGAAGTGGGTGCTGTGCTGTGGACGGAGATAAGCTCAGTAAATGCGAGGACCCTGCAAAGCCTACACTCGGATGTTACAGCGCGGCGTTGAATGCGCATTCTTTTTTCCAGAAGAAACAGCCAATAAAACAAGACAGTTAATTTCATACTCACAGAGGCCTAAATGGTGCCACGTATGGTCCTTGCACCTTGAGAAAAAGTGGCATGGAGCTACCAGGGGAGCGCTGAGAAGGAGGCGCCTCTTGGCAGACGTGAGGCAGAGCAGGAAGCGGTGTGTGTGTGCAGGTATTTCTTACCATCCTAGGCCCAGTGCTTTCTCACTTGGTAGTGGTGTAACCTCAAGGGAGGGGCTCCCCTGGTGGCTGAGCTGCCGAAGAGTCTGCCCGCACTGCGGGAGACCTGGGGGTCATCGCTGGGTCGGGGAGATCCCTGGAGAGGGGAAGGGCAACCCGCTCCAGTGCTCTTCCTGGAGGGTCCCGGGGACAGAGGAGCCTAGTGGGCCACAGTCCCTGGGGTCACGGAGAGGCAGACGCGACTAAGCGACACACACGTAAGCTTAAGTGGGGTTTCTAAAACCCCGGTTTCCCCATCTGTAAGATAGGTGTGCTCGTGCCTCTACCTCAGATTCTTATTGTAAATGAGAAGACCGATACGCACTTGGCAGGGAGCCTGGCAGTCACGAGTGCTCAGGAATCGCTACTGATACGATGCTCCTCACCGCCATCATCGCCACAGCCTCTTCCACGTCCTCATC